>NW_019739959.1:427576-465487 GCF_002891405.2 Cryptotermes secundus
TAAGTTTCAGTGGCAGATTTTCCAAGTTTTGTGAGGAATTTGATGTTAGCACGTTGTTCTGCATTAGCACTCAGCATTATTCCGACGGAGCTCAGAAACACGATCCGCTTCTAACAATGGTCGCGGCCAGACTAACCGATGCACGTGAATGAAACTTTGTGTGACGGTAGAGGGAAGTCCAAGGGTCAATGCCCTACCCTCCTCTTCGTCAATGACGTGGCCGGAAATGAGTCATAAAAGTAATCCGGGTTCTTTATTGCCACACCTTGTAAAGAACCGGAGGAATGTAGCATCGAATAGAGAAGAATGGCAAGCAATCCTGAGGAAGGCCAGGGCTCACAAAGGGCTGTCGTGCCAGTGATGATGATGATTACGGGTCTACTTCTAATTCAAAGCTTTAAGAATATAAAACAGATTAACAATCAATTGAATATGAGTCAAGATGTAATATTTGTTTTATTTTTACTGATAAATATCTGGTAGCATAAAAAAATGCACACTGCAATCATACAACTCTTGCCACTGACAGCTTACTGACCTGTCTCTGTTGTGCACATGGGAGAACTCGTATCCACAGATTTCACACACATACTTCTTGTCCCCAGCGTGCAGAAGCTGGTGTCGTTTCAAACTATAATTGCGTGGAAATGCTCGATGACAAATATGACACTGGTAAGGGTACAACTGTAAATCAGAAAAGCCACCATGTTTCAGAAACTTTTACATGTCATAAAATCGTTGTGGTCCCTTAAAAAAATTATAAGTAATATGTAGAGTACAAAAGTACCAAGGCATAAAAGCCAGGCTTTAAACATCTCCTAATGTGTACCTTCTCAATCCATTCTCTCTTGAATTGACTAAACACGAAAATCTGCTCTAAAAACTGGACATAAACACACAGTGGAAATGAAAAACACCGTCTACGCAAGTAATGTACGTGTACACCAAAGAGACTCATGATACAATAATCTGATTTCCATCTGATGACATATTTGAGAGAGAATGAATTTGTAACCTTGAAGAACTTTTGGGATTTCTTAGTGAGAACCATTAACAAGGATATGATTCACTACATCAGAAATAAATACTGACACTACACTATAATCTATCTGAAGGAAGAAATTAGCTCAACTTCTTGTTAAAAAAAGATGAGGTGCACAACTTAACCTCAAAGTGTATTATTATAACTACAGATACTAATCATTTAAGAATAAATCACACATCAGAATCACCAACATTAATTAAGCTTAAAATTTACAAATTATTATTAACTACCACAGAAGAATGTAATTACCTCATTATGGTTATCACTGTCTGACTTAAATTTCTTGGATGCAAAATGTGACAGGCCCTTACGCCGTGAAGTTCGTCCAGATTTCTTAGATTTCGATTTCAGTGAATCACCATCTTCATCCTAAATGAAGGAATTTGTAAATTAAAACAATATAAGTAAATCCACATTTTAAGTACAGTAGCTTACATAAAATCTATGAGGGTTTTTCAACATTTAAACTTACACAAATTGTGTCAAACTCACCCGTTCATTATCATGGATATTTAAATGTTTCTGCAGCTCTTCTGAACTGGCAAACTTTCCATTACATTCAAAGCACGGCCACATATGTTCCACCTCTTCAACAGCTAGAACACAAATGGCATTCACTGTTCACATTATATCAAAATGCGGATACATTATAAAGTGACGTTTTTAAAAATAAAACAAATTTTTCAACACCAGTTATGTGAACTTCAACCAGAATGATGGTGGCTATCAGGAGTTAACCAATGCTTCAAATAAACATAGTTACTCTGTCTTCAGGGATGAAGAGCAAAACCAAGTAATAAAAGAGATGTAGACAGAAAGTTCAGCTGAGGTGAGCTTGCCACTTGCTTCTGCTGGTATCTTGCTTGGCCTACTCTCAAACCCTGAAGTCAGATGTGAGATGTGCCTCTGAAATGTCAGGTTTCCTCCCATCTACACATCATTACAATCCAGGAGAATGTACTCTTTGCAGTCATCACTGTGAGAATCTCAAATCCAGCCACTGTATAGTTTATTTCGTTTCTTATTCTTGCCAAATGAATAGCATATCAAGGATTCTTTTGCAATCTTCACCTTAACTGATTATTTTTCATCCAGATGACACAGTTTGGACCATTAGTTAAAGCTTCATACAATCAAAACTTAGACAGGCAACAACCCATCTTTCTATGATCTGCTCCTTACATAAAAATTCTCAAGTAGCGAGTCTTATTCTGAAGATCAGAGTCTTCTGCAATGTGACTCTATGCAGTTTACTCCCTTCCTACCACAGCACATGGCATCACATCCCAAAAGAAACCATCATCATCGTCACATTCACCACCATGAGAACCTCAAACCTCACCTCATGTAATTCTCCTTATTCTATTCTACGCAATACTGCTTTGCTCAGTTCTGTCTCCTCCGTTTACTTCACTGTTTTACCAAGAAAGGAGTTTTTGTTGCAGTAATATGGGTAAATTTAACTACTGACATTTCATCATCATCATTGTTGGCAAAACAGCTATTCTTTAGCCATAACCTTCCTTAGAAGGTTCTGCTAAATTTGTCTTGAATTACACCATAAAGTTTTAATTTCTTTGGATTTCACAACAACTTTTTTTTTTAGAGAGCAAAGTCTATTCTAACCAGCCTCCAAACAGGAGACTGCCATTTAGATAACTTTAAAACGCAGTCTTACAGGTTTGTGGCACACCACTCATCTTGCAGGTGGTTCTCACTGTTCTGCAGGAACAGGCTGTGTTCACTTTCAGCATAAAAGAAATGAACGAAGATGGAAGTACCTGGTTGTTATGAAATGTTGGTAACTGTTTACAAGATGACATGGTGTGTCACAATGCAGAAGTCTATATTTTAAACTCTCATTACTATGAACACCTCAAGAATCATACCTACGATGAATGTTGGTAATGTCGGTTTGCAATGTATGCAGGCTATAAAACCGTGCTTAAAAGTGTAAACTGGAGTGCCTTACCTCTTTTTTCTACATCAGGTTGAAGCAGGGGTAATCCTCGTTTATTGGCATATGGAAAGCTATACCACACTTGGAGTTCTTGACGAGGGTGGATTACTCGTGTGGACGTGAAATACAAACAATGACCCTGCTGACTAAGTATCAGGTTCTGATCTTTGAAGTTTTCTGCTGCTCGTACAAACCGCATCCAATTTGATGAATCTGTCACAACAACAACACTGTTCAAAGAAATGTCAGCCCTTGCAAAATATGTGGTCAAGGAAAATCAGTAGTTTCTCGCTCCAAAATTAAGATCTCATCTCTGTACCGGTATACCTTTTGAAATAAACAATCCTTTACGTCTATTTTTATACCTGTATTTTGGCTGCCCCATGGCTGAAGCGGTAAGTCGCTAGCTTCCCACCGCGGCTGTCTTGGTTCAATCCCGGGTCTGGTCAAGTGGGATTTGTGGTGGACAAAGTGGTGCTGGGGCGGGTTTTCTCCGAGCACTTCGGTTTCCCCTGTCAATCTTCATTCCACCAAATTCTCCATCATCATAATCACCCAGGGCAGGTACAAGAGGCCAATCAGTGGCCACTGTGCCGAGTGGACCCAGCTGGACTCCACCCCCCACTAAGTGAATTATACCTGTATTTAATTCCAGGTGTCTGATAAATTAATATCATCCAAACAATGAGATGGAAGCAAAGCAAAACTGACTACAAGCTACAAGTTGTTCATGCAGATATTTTATTTGTTTTTCTGAGGAGAATCACTGCACAAACTGCTAATGCAATGACCTTCATAAAGAGATTAATAAGAATTCTTATTGGGAGAAAAGAAGGGAAGCAAGTTCTATTTAAAATGTATAACGTTCTTCTAATGCTGGCAGGGGAGCTGGAAAAAGTTTTCCATCCATTCAACAAGCCTTCTATCTCAATTTCAGAGGCAAATCAATAAGTTATTTGAGCTGACCTTTACTTTAATTTCATTATAGCATTTCTGAAGGACATGCAATCCTGTTACACACACTTCAGAGATTAAGAGAGTTCTGAACTTTCATATTTTCAACATAAATTCATTTTAGACAACAAATTTCATTATAGTGATATAAAAATATAACGCACCAGTTACAGCTCTTGTACCACAACACTGCTTACTTTCACATCCTGTGTCAAGCTTCAGCATGGCTCCAGTTTCTGATTCAACCAGCAACTCTAGCTGCGGTTCTTCTCCCTCAGCCACAATCATGTGTGGGTCATCCGCCTTCACCAGTACACCCTCAATGGGCCCAAACTGGGTCCGCTTTGGAATTGTTTTCCGAGCAAATACCCCATGCACTGTATAATATATTAGAGCCATGAGTCAGTTGTAACCTCTGATCACAGTGTCACACTGAATTTCTAATGCAACAGTATAATATGTGGACCTTTAAACCTAATAGACTTGAAAGGATTCTGACAATGGTGTATGCTGTACAGAACTATTAGGTTTATTTTGGACTCTAGCCATCGTCTATATACCAGATGATGGATAGAGTCCAAAATAAGCCTAATAGTTCTGTACACCATTAAACCTGTTTAAATATACAAAAGACCAGATTAAAAAGGATGTTATACAACAATATAACTAATCAACTATCAACTATAAAATTTACTCTACACATTTGCCAATTCGTATTGTAGCCATGGCTGCCAAAGCAGCATGCGAGTGCTGTGAGAGAGCTTTTGTCTGTGAACTGAACCAGCATTCACCACCTCCTCTTAATTACTCATACAGAGGTAAATTTTAATTTCATAATTTTTGTGTTACTCCTTTAAATTTTTAGCTACTATATACAGTGACACTGACAAGGAATGCAATTATATCCTGGGTGAAAAACAGGTACTTCCTGTGATGATACTTCATGAAAAATGTTTGTTATGTATGTTGTATCAGTATTTTACTGCATTCACTCGCCTGGTGATCCATCAGATGAAGTTCCAACTCGGTTAATTGCCAAGTAGGAGGCTGGTAAAGTGGCCCATGCTCTTGAAGGGACAGGTTTGTCACAGATGGACTGTACTCGATGCTGAGGGCAGCCATGCTCATAAGAACTGCAGCATTCTTCACACCCTTTAACAGCCAGAAAACATTATGTAACACCAAACTGAACAACACCCTAACATTACAAGAGAGGCCATTTGTATTTTTCATCCCCTTCCCAGTTGATACAAGTAAAATAAACCAAAGTCAGTGAATATATCTACTCATGTTGACAAAATATTTTGAAAAATATAAACAAGTATAAGAAAATAAGGGTAGTCCTTGAGGACAAGCCAACAGTCACTCTGCTAAATGGAAATTTTCTACCATTCATAGAAATGAAAGTTTTATAAACGTTCACAAGAATTCCACTGAACTCTATCCCAAGTCAGACCAATCAAATTGGCACCCTTTGTCCCTATTTCTTTAAGAAAAAGGTCTTTGAACTAGTATATTACACACTTCATACATATCCAGTCATCAAGAATTTCACCTGCAATATGTAAAACTATTTAGAGCTGAGCTGTTAACAGCATATCTCCAAGGACATAGCTAACATCAACAAAAACAATGTAATTACCATTACATGTAGTAGTATGTGTAAAAAAAAACATTAACACATTAATATTAGTTTTATTTACTCATACACTGTTATGTTGGTAGCCATGTTAGTACCCTCAATGATACAAACCAGGATGCAAACAATAAAAATCTGTAAGACTCATTTAATATTATCCTCACACTTATGTCTAGGCACCTCAAGTAGTCTTCAGGTTTTCAGACTAAAATTTTGTATGCATTTATCAGTTATCATGCATGCTACATCCCATTCCAATCTCATCCTCCATAATTTGAAAACTCTAATAATATTAGGCACAAAGTATAAATTATGAAGCCCATTGCTATACTGTTTTCTCCAGCCTTGTGTTACTTTCTCTCTATTAAATATAATCTACTAAGCACCCCAATCTCTCACACCCTCAGTCCCTTAGGATGAGACTACATTTTTGACACATACAAAATAACAGGTAAAATTATAGCTTTGCACATATAAATGTCTTTAGTTAAGAGATGAGAAGGCTAATTTGTTATAACTGAGTAGTAACAGCATTCCTCAAATTTAATCTACTCTTAATTTCTTTGAGAGTGAAATATTGATTTATTACTGAAACTGTTAAATATATGAACTCTGTCATATTTTCAAGGACCCAATATACTTAGGAAATGTTAAATAATGTTACTAATCCACAATACAAAATTACTACTCCAACCATTGAATGGTATGTCATTAGAACTCATGAAAACTACCATGCGCATTTTTATTACAAACTTTATCATGTCAAATTTAGAACCTAGAGCACTAATTATGCTTTCTTACTACATGGGAAGGAAAGTAACATATGTGGGTTACCGAGAAAGTAATGTGCCTCAATTCTTTTACTAATACATATGTTACAAAAACAAAAGAATATTTTGATACTGTGAACTTCAGCTTTGCCGTATCTAGTTGCAGAGTTTGCAAACATTCCAACAAGCAGTGCATGATGAGCAGTCATAATAATGACATCAGCCAGAGATGTACATGAGAGTTAGGAAGCCACAATTTAATTCATCGTGGCATGGAAAAAAATCATCAGGGAACACCCTCAAACGGCTAAAAATTGTCTAATGAAACAATATTGAGGACAAAGGCATTGTTAGTCGCTGGGCAAAGAAAGTGAGAATGTTGAGAAAGGACATGCTGAGCCCAGAGATTCAATACACACTGGTCACCCTGACACAAATGTCGGAGAAATCATCTGTAACGATCAACACATCACTATCAGTGACCTGGAACGTGCATCAGTAAGGGGACTATTAATATTGTAACGTGTTTGCATTCCAGAAGAGTCACTGCTATGGAAACGCTAGAATAGACCGTTACAGAGGAGACAACAATTGCTCCATTGTAGTTCTAACAGGAGTCTCCATGGTTATAACAAAGGGTTCGTTGCCTAACAGCGGCCAAGGTTATAAAAGCCCAGTTTCGACGAGAAGTCTTCAGTCTTCATCGAGCAAGCTAAGAAGCCAGTCGTGATCAAGCCTTCAGAGAAGAAAGTCTCGGAAGAGCCAGCTAAGAAGCCAGTCGTGATCGAGCCATCTTGGAAGTCAGTCTTGGGATAACCGCCAGAAGAGATAGTCCAGCGTCGCCGAGTTATTGTAAGCAGTGATTGTGACACTGCAGACGGGAATGATTGTAAAGTGTGTAAGACGAGTGAAGGAATAAACTCGCTATGCCAAACGACGGTGTGAACTTATTTGTACTTATCAGTACCTCACATTTTTGTGTGAGATACGGGATCCTGTACAATTAATGCAAGAACACAAAACTGAATTCAAGGAAAGTGAAACAATCACATTTTATAAGACAACAGGAAAGCCTTCAATGTCCCAAATTTTCACAGGTGATGAGACCTGGATTCATCACCTTGAGTCAGATACAAAAGACAGCCAATCAAGTGGTGTCAACTTAGAAGAAATATATGGTTATTCCCTCAGTAGGGTCATGACCTCAGTACTAATAAGAGGACAGATAATAAATTCAGATGTTTAGAATAATACAATGAAAAAAACCTTTTGGTGAGTTTAATCTAACAGAAATTAAGCAGAAGTTCTGCTTCACCATAACAGTGCACATTTTCACATATATTTTAAGGCCAAGAGAGTATTTATAGAAATTGAGAGGGATCTGCTAGCTCATCTGGTGTACAGCCCTGATCTTGCTCTTTCAAACTTCTGTTTGGAGCCTTGAAAAACATGATGCACAATACAAGGGTTGAGGACTATGACAGGGTGATCATGCAGTGAAGAAATGTCTTCACAAGGAAGGAAAGTACTGGCATTGGCAGGGTAGGGAAAGTATGTATAAAAATGGATACTGATGGCATCGTTAAGTAACCAACTAAGAAACTAAACGATGTAGCCATTATGTCTGTTCATATTTTATATAAAACTGCTGTTAGTTGTTAGTATGAATTATGTTTGAGAAGTTGTAGTACATTACTTGCTGAACATCCCACAAAAAATAAATGTCTCAACATACAGACTTGAAAGGTTGAAGCTGGCATAGTATCATAGTATTACAACAATGACTACAAGGAGTTTCTGTCAGATTTTCTACTTTATGTTTACACACGGTCACATGATCTCACAACTACACAAACAAAACAGACTTCAAGCCCAGACAGTCTTCAAACTGTTAAAACATGACTGAAAACTAATCAAATAAAAGATCATATAATAAGATATAATAAAACAAAATAAAGAAATAAAACATGTAAATAAGCCAACATGGCACTGTGTTAAATCAAGAGCTCCGGTTATTAGCTGCACTTGTAATGTACGCTTGAAAAATATCCTGTTACAGTGATAAAGTTAGGCCAATATTCACTCAGTGTGAACACAATGAATTAAGCACACACTCTTAATTTTGTCCTTACGTTTTATTATATCACCAGTGATCCAAATGTCCTCAGCTTTAAGAAACAGAGAAAAGAAACACATTTTAGCACAAGTTCTACAACTATCAGAAATATAAATAGAACAAAATAAAAAAAAAGTCATTGATTGCCATCCTATAATTTTACAACACTACACGTCAAACACTGGGAAACACTGGAATAAGAAAAGTGTACATATTAAAGCATAAGCAAAAAAATAAAGCCTACAACTCATGCATCAAACTGACATTTCAAGCCATAATCACAGATCTACTCACATCCTTGGGCAAAATACCGTATTTTGTTTAATTTCTGTGCACTGAGGAAGCTTCAATTACTGTTTCATTCATGCAAGGCCATATGGACCCAACCTAGTAGAGGCCATTTGAATTTTGAATCGCAGTGGTACATAACTGGTATACATAAGAATGAATCCACTCACATTGCAGAATTAATTAGGCACCTATCATAAGTCTCATTCTCTTAAGTCTACTAAGTAAATTTCAGATTAATGTACATTACCATATTTATTCTCAATTTAATCAAGGAAAGCCTTAAACTGCCTGCAGCTGGCTCACAAAACTGCACTAACATCATTTTTATTTCCTTTGAGCTCCATACACATAATAAACAGGTTTTTATCTAAAGGCTGTGGTCTTCGGGGATAAGAATCTTCCACCCAAAACGTGGAGGCGGCAGGTCCCTCCAGAACATCAGTACCAGTTTATCAGACAGTAAGGCACTACAACCCAGAAGACCACAACTTTTATACTTGCCATGAGAACCTCAGATATCAAATCCTATAGTAACTACTAATCAAAGGTTTTGCTCAAAAATTATATACTTATACAGAGTGTCCCAGGAGGAAAGGTCAATATTCTGGGAGGTCATAGTATCAGCCATTCTAAGCAGAAAAGTGTATATGTACGTGTCCTATTCCGAATGGTTTCCGAGATAGAGCTACTTCACTGTACAGACAAGTAACATGCTACATCCGCACACAAGTTGCAGAGCGCATTGATGATGATGGTGGAATTTTCAGAAATGTATTATACTAGGTGAGCTGTACCACCTTTGTCACTTGAACAATGAATACCAGTATTAGAAACAGTATGTTATATATCTTTCTTATCAACAGTTTTGGAACTGTACAGTGAAACAGCTCTATCTCGAAAACCGTTTGGAATAGGACACATGTACATATATACATTTTTGCTTAGAATGACTGATATTATGTTCTCCCAGAATAGTGACCTTTTCTCCTGGGACACCCTGTCTATTAAATCTGGACTTTAATCGAGGCACTGAACATATTCACATGAGCTCCTCATCTAAGTTTCTTTAATAAATACCATGAAACGTACAACAATAACAACATCAAAATCATATTAAAAGATCACAGCATCAAACACAAACAGTGGAGCAATCAAAAGACTTGGAGGAAAGTAAAAAACTGTGCCAGATAACAAAGGAATTCTTACTCTAGTTGACAATAAAGACAGAAAATATTATGTTTCACTTAAATGGACTTGGTATTTGTAATAGTGCACATGGTGATACACTTTACTTGAGAGGCTGAGGGATTCTGAAATATAACTATTTTTTCACAAATTCATGGAAAAATTTTCTCCATTTTGACAGAGGTTCAAGAAAACAATTTAATTTTCACCTGCTCTGGATCACACAAAGCAACTGTTTTTGTCAGATGGAAAAGGAAAGACTGCAACTGTACCACTAATTCAGCCATAAATCCATGAAGTCCCCCCCCTTATAGAACTTCAATAAAGAATTTAATTCTGCCTGTTTAAGACCTAAACAAATGGATGTTATGTGAAAGAGAGAGAATTCTTCAGCACTCCAACTACATATACAGAAACTATTCTAATGTTACATTTAGGATTCACAGTAACCTTAAGATATGGGCCATGCCACAGCTCATGCGGTTAGTTGCTGGCTTCCCACCGTGGCAATCTGGGTTCAATCCCGAGTCTGGTCAAGTGGGCTTTGTGGTGGACAAAGTGGTGCTGGGGCAGGATTTCTCCGAGTACTTCGGTTTCCCCTGCCAATCTTCATTCCACCAATTGCTCCACAATCACCCTCACCTATCATGTGGGGCTGGTATAATAGGCCAGAAGTGGATGCAGTACAAAGGACTTAATTTACCCCACTAGCACTAAAAAAAAAAAACCTTAAAATATACATGAAATCCAGTGAATGTGAGAAAATTATAATGAAAATGACAGCAGAGAGAGGGCTCACTGGCCACATGCTGTGGATTGTTATAAACCCTTAGAGTTGGATAATTCTTTCCATAGGTAGATTAAATACCCTTTTAACAGATTTCTACTAAACAGGTTGGCATAGCAGTAATGTTTTAGACTTGTATTTGAGAGGTGCTTGTTTCAAATCTCAGCTAGGACACCAGCTATCCTGACATGGTTTTCCTCAATCCCTCCACGCAAATCCTTTCCAATTCATATTCATCACCCATCTTACCATTCAAAGCTATAGTCTAAATACCGACATTGACATAGAATAGCCCACAAAAAATAAGTTTTATATTGTAACGTGTTTCGTTACTGAATACGCCGTAGAGATCGTTAATTGGTTTATTTAACAATCTACAAATAACGGCTACAATTAATTATAACACAGTTGCGGGGTTTCACACTTTATAACCCTAATCGCAATAATCTGTTACCACTGTTGCGGGGTTTCACACTTTATAACCCTATGCGCAAATCAGTTCACTCTCTCTTCAGTAGTCTACACGTTTACAGTAGGGGAGCTATGTATCGCGGTATCACACACTCCCAATTACACAATTACACACACGTCCGGTTCTTCTTTCCGCGACGGCTGCTATACTCCAACTGTAGTCGGCTGACTGGAGAACTGTTGATAACACACTCGCTCGACTACTACTGAATTCGGCTGCTATATGTCAACTCGACTCAGCAACTGTTACGTTACAACTGACTCGTAGCTGCTGTGCAGTTCCCTTATATAGCCGCAGTGGTGCCTGTTGCGTGCCGCGTCACTGTGTTTGCGTATAGCCTAGCAACGCTGTTACCTTGCGCCATCTTACGTCACCGTGCGTTGCACATTACGTTACCGTGCGGAGGGGGGAGGGGAGCGCTGACTCATCTGCCGCATCACTGTGGCCTGAGTTGCCACGTTGCTGCTGGGTAGGGAGGGGTTCTCCATTGCGCAACATGTCACAATATTTTGTAACTTTTAACTCTGACAAATATTATTATGTTATATTATTATTATGACAAATGTATTATACATACATAACTTTAGGCCCTTCACTCGCACTGATAAATGTGCCCAACAAAACACAGATTTTTTCACACCATTGTCGTGTTTGTAATTGCTTACATATAATGTAAATGTTTTATAAAGGATTCAAAGGTACTTTCTTGATCTATCTACATACAAAATTGCATTGCTTGGCTCAAATGATTCCAGAGTTATCACACTGAAAATCAACTATGGCCACAGTGTCTTTCCTTTACATTCCGCAAAAACATCCTTCAACAAAAGTTGCATTGTTTCGAAGATCTATTATCACAAAACATTTCAAGATCCTATTTCCATACTCTATAATGGCACTAGTGTCACGCCCTACTTAGCAGTTGTAGTCACCATGTTGTTTGACATAGGAGATTAACAAGAACAAAAATGGGATACTTTCTTGCAACATGAATAAAATCTGATGATTGATTCAAAAGTGATTAGGAGGAGGCTGGCACAGATATACAGTGATATGATGATACAAAAAAGCTTTCATAACAAAATAAGAAATCTGAACTAAATAATAATCATCACTATTGTATGCTTCAATTTAATATAAACCACATATTACTTACTGTTTCATGCAGCATCCTAATTTTTATTTTCTTCCAAAACATAATTTAGAATACAAGAAAAATTTTCATTGGTGTTACTTACAGAAACTCTTTGTATCATCCTTGCAATCTGCATTTGTTTGCTGTTGTGAATTGTGCACTTGAATCTGGTGACGTTTTGATCTTCTAGGCAATGTATTGCTACTGTTCTTTGCTATTGTCTCATCATGTCCGTTCAGCAATATATTGGCATAGTTTTCTGGGCCAGCAGTCTTCAGTCCAGATGCTGAGACCCCAAGGTTCATGTCCACATCTTCACCCAACAAGGGATGTTCTAGGAAAAAAGATTTTTATAAAGAAATATACAGCAAGCCCTTTGCTAACCCAGCTACAATTAATCTGGATGTCAGATAATCAGAATCATAATATGAAAAATGAAAAATTCTGTTCACAGTCGAGTACATACTTTAAAAGACATATGGGGTTTAGGAGCAAGAGAACTTTCAGATGGTGTTGAGGGCAGCTGGAGAGACTGAAACGACACAAGAAAATATCCAAGACTGGCTTGAGCTGGATCAAGGAGACCTGGATATCAGCTTCTGACAGAGGAAGAAATTGCTGCACTGATTTTTTTAAATTTATTTTCATCAGCACTATCTATAATATTAAATTTTTCATGTATTTATTTTCTAAGTTGTTTTTGTCTTCTAGGGTTATCTTTTGTTTCATTAATCTGGATGACCTCTCCCACCCAATTAATTCAGATTAGTGACAGTTTACTGTATATACAATAAAAGTATAATGGTAGACAGACCAAAATACCACATTTAAATAACATATTTCACATATATTCTTTCCAGACTTCTGTGATTAAAAACTTGGACATATTATTTACATTAGCATATATTAAAATGGCCTATCATGGAAACTAATATTGCTGTCTTGTTGACTTGTACAAACCAGAATAATATATGAAAACAGAATGTTAATCATTTTTCTCTCTCTTTCCTTTCCTTCTTCTAAATTGGCATGAATCTTATTTAGAGGAATATGGGATTCAAATAAATATGGCATTACATTATGGCTGATTCATAAAATGTGCTGTAATTCTGCAAGGAACCATGTCAGAAGCACTGTCATATTTAATAACTAATAAGATATCTTATGATAATCACATTAGCGTAGTGGTTGAGGCGCCATGCTACAAGCCGGAAAGTCGCGGGTTCAAGTTCTGATGAGGTCACTGGATTTTTTCAATTGACCTAATCCTTAAAGCCGCACTACGGCCCTGGGGTCGACTCAGCCTCTAACAGAAATGAGTACCAGGAATTAATTAAATAATTTTCCTGGGGAGTAAAGCATAGCTGGCACGTAAGGCTGACAACTTTACTGCCATCTTTGAGCCGACTGTCTAGATAATGTTGGACCCTCAACATCTCACAACCCTATGGGCCTTCACGGCCTGTTACAGGGATAGCTTTACTTTTACTTTTATGATAATCACCTAAGTTCCTGAAACAAATTCTGTCACTAGAAAGACCATCCTGCTACGTTTTCTAGATGGTTTACCACCCTGTTAATAGTAATGTGTGTAGTTAAGGGAATTAAAGTGCTCTAATGACTTACCTAATTCACGGACTTGAGTCCCAATGCCTCCATTCACTTGGGAATCCAACAGTTCAGTTTCAATGAGATTCTGCTGCTGCTCAGTTGTAACATTTAACGAAACATCTAAGGGCAGTGCAGTAACATCTTGAGTAACTGAATGCTGACTTACTCTCAAATCTCCTTCCTCCCCTTCCTCAATCACCAGTCCTGCACAATAACAGTACGCTGTAAAACTTATCAAAGCTTCAGTGTCTTCCAATATATTCAAACCCATTAGAAATTAAATTTAACAGCTTCTGACATTTCCCGCACTTAAAGACCTTATTCTTTCCAGATTTTGTATTCCGTGACAACAAATCTACAAACAGGACACTGAATGGTTTATATCGTAAAGGATTTATCAACACATCGCCAGGAAACTGCTCCATAAACACGGTCCAACATGAAACAATAGAACAGGGTTATGCAACCCATTTCTAGGCAACAGCTTAGTAAACACACTTCTGTGTGCGTGCAATACATCACTGAAACAGTGGGTAGCTGTCATGTGACATGTGTTTTCTGTAGTCAGCAGCCAGCATGTCAATGGACTGGCAAGATTGCAAACATTTGACATGTGTTGTTTTCTGTACATGGTCTGTGCTGAGAAGTTATCTGAAGACATTTGGCAATACAACGCAGTTAGCAGAATTGGACTGGAGAGTAAGTCATGGGAACTTTGTAGTGGCAGAAGAATCAGAAGTTGGCCTGTGATGACTTAAGAGGTAATTTGAAGACTTTATGTGTGTTGTAGTACAGTGATATTGGGAGTGCGTAATTAAGGGAGACTTTTACAATTCCTGTATAAAATCCATTGACAAGGAATGGATAGTGAAAATATTGTCAAAGCATAGTCATTGTTTAGATCTGCTACCTAACAACTAGTATAAGTAGATATAGAAGACTTTATTTATGTGATATAATTACAGTAATCTTTAGTGTTATAATTAACTGTAGTGAACATCCCATAAATTGACTCACCGATCCACACCGTCTACTAGTCACCAATACACGTGACAATATATATTTCAAACAACCTCTAATAAATGTAAAGAAAATGATTTTTAAACAATTTCGCTGACTGATGACAAATGTACGAGTAAGAGACAACTAATAACCTTGAGACTTGAAGGTATCAAGCACAGTGTCCAACTGCTCAACATAGCCTGTCTGGCCTGGATCCAAACTGTAAGTGATGCTGGATCCGTCACTGCTGCTGATCAGCAGCTGCACGCTGCCACCCTCTGTTTTCAGCCTGCCACTCATACGATGATACTGCTCACCACCATCTGCTGCTCCACCAACCAACTGGAATCAGCAAAAAAATGCAGTAAAGTGAGGTGAGGTGAGGTGAAAAGTGTTATGGGAGGATTATGTAAGCGTAGTAAAGCGAAATGAAGGAAAATGAGAACATGGCATTACACATTCATTACTGTTAGTTTATTATACAGTATGTTTCACTTTTCGTTTGCGTGCTGTGTTTTGTTTGAACGTGTTTATGTGTGTCATTTGTCTGTTGTCTTATTGTAGTAAATGAAAAAAAAAGCCTGAAGATGATTTAACAGCACTGAAAATGTCGCTGTTCACTTAAAATAACTTAACATCTCTATAAAATTCTGTTTAAATGGGAAACCAATGCAATAGTATTACATAACAGCATATTTAAAAAAAAAGTCAGTGGTGAATGCACATTCTCTCATCTGTTTCCACAAGGTTGGTAGTATGTTTCAGCACACATGTGCTGTCTTCAGATCCTCAAACATTTGAACAGACATAAACTTTTATATTGTTAGTGAATATACAATCCAGCATGTATGCAATTCAGCCTAGTAGACCCAACAGTCTATCAAGTGCTTTTTAGGAATCAAAATTATAAAATTATCTCTGAACTTAAAGATTAAGCACCACACCATGAAAATGTACTGAGGACTGGCAGTATAGCTCCACTATTCTTGAACTCAGCACTACATGGAGGGAAGTGGTCAGCTTCACACCCGGCCACTTTAGCCTTGAGGAAAATGACCTCAGTGCCCACTGAACAGGAGTGTGGGTAGCCAGTCTGGAGTACGTAAAAATCCCTTGCCCCTAAAGGAAATTGAACCCTGGCCAACCAGCCCACAACCCATCACTATACTGACTGAGCTATCCCAGCATCAAAATTATTCTTACATATAAAAACTACTAAAACTGGCAGAAAAGTCACACAACATTGAGTACTGTGGGTATAACTCCTGGCTAAAATGTTCACAATATTCAATGCTTATTCTTCTAGGCCTCGCAACTAAGTTTCCTCAGTTGAACCTAAGAAGAAATCCACTCAAAAACAGTTTTATGGATTAAACTGAAAGCGAGAAGAAAACTGTCTTAGCTTACACATTAAATAAGAACAACACCAGGCCAAGAAATTGATGCCAGTTCCTCACTATAAGATTAAGCAGTACCTGTACAGCCTCCTGTTGGATCATCAGTTCACTGCTGGAGTCAACTCTTCCAGGAGAAGTTGTCACTGCCACTGCAACCGTCACTTCACCATTGCCATGGTAATCACTTGATGTTGCCGGAACGGTGTCCGCCAGGGGGCCGGTTGATGATGACACAACATAGCTCTCTGTAGGTGTCAGAGGTGCCTGCAGTGGAGAATGTGGAGGTGTGGGCCCCAAGATGCTACCTGAGGTTGAAGATGCAGCAGTGGTTCTAAAGTATGTTGATCCAGTCACCACCTGCCTCAGAAGCCCTTCTTCTGTTGATGTAGGATTGTCAGAGAGTATCTGAAGAGGTGAGCTAGGATTCACATAACTGTGGGCAACAGTTGTGGCATGTCCTTGTGTAGTGTCTATGTAAGGGTTTCCAGATGATGGAGAAGACGGAAGTGCATTAGCTGGAGAAGAATTGATAATAGGACTCACAACTTGGCTAGTGGGAAATGGTGAGCTCGGATTAGATGAAGTGCTTGTTCCTCCAGCAGATGAAGCCTCGCCTGTGATCACAGCCAAGGCACCTGTACTTGTACCTGTTATGGCATACACTGGTGAGTACCTGGCAGCAGAACTCAGATTGGGATCCAGAGGACTCACACGATGCTCAAACTCTGATAAGGATGACGATGCTTGAGGAGAGAACGGTGCACCTGGCTCAAAACTAGAGAATGCTGAACGGCCATATTCATTTGGCGGCTCTTCTACATATTCAACCTAGACAACAAGACAGAAATTTCTCTTGTAATAAACAAACAACAGCTGTCATTGAAACAAAAGTGGCCCTGGTCCCACTTTCAGCAACAATTTATTTTTCTAGGCTGTTCATATTTTATGAAATTCTAATGTTCTGGTATTTGTTTATTTAGCAATGACCTCAGTAGCTCATAGTATCACATCAGATTCTATGATGATTAAGGAATAATGAACTGGAAAGGTTCTGGAAGGAAGTTGTCATTGCCTATTTCAAGGTATTATCCTGGAATTCACTTGAAGGCACTGAGGAAAACCACAAAAAAACCTCAGTCAGGATAGTCAGTATCCAGGCCAAGATTCGAACCTGGTACATCTTGAATTCAAGTTAGAAATATGAGAACACCTTTGTAATTTACTTGAGTGAAAACACATAAAACACTTGACACTGTGACTTCAATAGTAAGCACTGTCAGAACTGCCTTAGCTTCAAAGTAATTTATTGTGTTAGACGTTTTCTTTGTGAACTTCTGTGCACACACAATTTTTCCACACAATTAAAGGAAGTAAAATATTGTACTTATGTAATAAAATAATATTCCCTACAAATTATTTTCAGTAAATTTTGAAAACAGAAATTTTTAGAACCATCTATTACGCTTTTCATTTCCCCACATATCTTCATGGCATGGTGATTAATCGTTTAAGTACAAGGATAACTTTACTTCACCTTTTGCTTTCATCATGTCTACCAATAACAAGGCCTTAACAACTTGACTGATTTTGAAAAAAACTAGTACAGCAACTTTTTCGAAATCATTTTAATTTTGGTTCCTTATGGATCACTTTAATGGCCACTTTTCATAAGAAAATGAATGAATGTTTATATGTGTACCTTAGAGTCTTTGTCAGATTTGGTAAAACTTTGGATATGGCACTTGTAGCATAATATATAATATCTTCATTAATTTTTAAATAATCTTAAGGGCCACTTTACTTAAAGGCATAAATGAATATCTTTACATGCATCACGCTCAATTTTGATAAAACTCTACATACAACACTCATAACACAAAGCATATGTGTTCATTCACTTTCATTCATTTTAAATCTCACTTAAGAGCCTAATTAAGTTATTACATATAACTTTGAGTATTTGAACAGATTTTGATGAAACTTCAGATATGGCACTACCAAGTGTAAGTTCACTTGAAAGGACTATTTTACTTAAATGCACTTTTATGTTAAGTGCATATTCTGATGCTCATGACAAATTTTGGTATTATTATAAAATGTGTGAGATTTTTACATTTTGATTTATTGTTTAAGGAACGTAACATTTAATTAACTCACTCAGAAGATTTCTCCTTGAGAACCTAACAGTTGCAAAGCTGGTTAATAAATCATAGTCTTTTATGGTACTCAAAGGTTCATTACTATATTCACAGCAGTCCACCACAGATCCCACCAGCCAGATGAATCCAGTTTACAACTCAATATCCTATTTCTTCAAGAACCATTTTAAAATTTTCTAACCTTCTATGACCACTATTTCTTCCTGGTTTCCTGCCTAAAATTTTGTATGCATTTCTGACCTCTTCCATGTGTGACATACTAATAACGCCCTCCTTGATTTGATCACGCTTATAACAGTGAAAGTGCCCAAGCTCCTCATTATTCAAATTTACTCCAGCCTCCTGTTCCTTCTTCCCACCTATGTCCAAAGATTCTCCTCGGTAGCACCTATTGCTTATATTTTCCCAATTCTCTTTCTGCTCTTTTAAACTAATCTTACTTACTCATGGAGCTGAGCCCTTCTGGAGGAGCCGCCAATTCTGCAGCTACTCTAGAATTTACAGCATTTTATGGAACCTGAAGGTTCATTACCGTGTTCACAAGAGCCCTCCACTGGTCCCTATCCTAAGCCAGATGAATCCAATCAATACCATCTCTCTAAGATCCATTTCAATATTGTCTACCCACCTATGCCTTGATCTGATCTAACTATAGAAATTCCTATGACTAAATTCCAAATTCCATGTATAATTTACATTATTTTGATCATTCCAAAGAACCCATCAACATCGATAGCCCTGTGTAACATTTTGTAACATGCAAGAAAATTTTATTTGGAAACTCTCAAGTATGGAGTGCTTGGACCTGAACAGAAAAAAATGAGCTCCTCACACGTCTTTTTTTACTTGGTTATTTATTTCTGCTGTCAGTATGAAGACAACAGCCAGATCATAAAAAGGCTGATGAACGACGAACTGGAAGATTTGTAAGCAAACAGCCATGACCTAATTGTGGTACTATCTCAGCATTTACCTTGAAGAGCTGATGAAAACTATGAAAAACCTCAGTAAGGAGAGCCAGTATTTCAGCCAAGACTTGAAAAATGCACCTCCCAAATACAAATCTAGATGTTACTGCTAGACCAGCCTGTTTCTGGATATTGGTCTATGAGTAACAATAGATCAAATCTATGATTATGTCTCAAATGGACATCCAAAGTTGCAAACAAACATACCGATGTGAGATCTGGGTTTCTGATAGTGCTAAAGGCAAAAATTAAGGTCTTCTGGGATGTGAAACCATGTAGTCTGATAGGAAGGTCAAGGAACCTGCTGCTTCTATCTTCAGAGTAGAGTTACTCTTCTACCTTGATGATGAAGGCAACAGGTTCCATCATAACACTGGTCTCTTCTACCAAGCTACATTGCATAACCTCCCAGAAGATCACAATTTTCACACATACGAGTATAGTGGAGCTGAATCATATACATATGTGCTTATGTAAATTCAATCATATCCACTTGCCAGGGGAAAAGAAGAAGAAAACAGAAATTAAAATAGCACAGACGATTCAGTGCGCCATGCTACTCAGTGAGCATGCACCTGGGGTGAGTGTAAACCCTGACTCTCCCTCAGTTACGGCTTATTTAAATGCAAGTGTTCTTTTGTACTACATGGCCCCCAAATTCAAGCCAAGTATTTCATCTGATGCTCAACTGAAGAAACTGCGTTCTGTTCCAGCACTGTAGGAAGAACTGGCTCTCCTGGACTTGTGATGGTATTTCAGTGTCAACCATGGCACACCAACATGGCCACAACATTACATACATACATATTACACGATATATAAAAATCCACAACTTTACGGGCGATTGGTGGGATTTTCAAGTGTAATTCTAAGCACGGGTGGTTCTGGGCTTATGCACCGTCTGTAAAACATAACCCCCGCATGAGATATAACTCCATTGTAAAGGAAAATCTGAATTTTATATAAAGCATACTGAAGTTTGTATTTTTTAGGCTATGATCTGGATCATGATACTGGTTTTAGTGGCTAATATTTGTATTTTATTAATATTCATTGTTAATTTATTTACAGATATTCCTCCCAACAGACAGAAAAACTAAATTTCACCATCCATGTACAGCTTCAATGAGCTGGACATAAGTGGACTGTTGTCCTATCAAGGGTGAATTCAGCACTACATCTTGTTACTAGAACTTAGTTCTGAAAATCTGTTTAAAACAGATGCAGCTACTCATTTCCACGATGCATGTGGAAGCTTAGGAGTAGGACATGGCAGCATCCTATGAAATACTGTGGAGCTACAGGAGTACTGTGCATGGAACCAGAGAGGAAACTGTGGCTCAGGCTGCTAACAGACAAGATCATTTTGACATAGGAAGCTGCCTGACTGATTTGGCAAGGCACTGATCTGGTAAGGAAGAATTACTCTCCATGTTAAGGCAATGACATCGACAGGTTATGTCAGGCTGAATTTGTGTTGGAAATGGATACTAGTTATTTCAACAGGCCCTTTTGCTTGTCTTCCAGAGTAATGAGGTTTGTATTTCAGCCTGATTGAGAATGCTGCCTGTAGTTTTGATATTTCCAGAACTTGAATTCTAGCATTAATGTTCATTTGTCATTCAGAATAAATGTGTAAACTGCATAACTTATTATGATTGGCCAGAATTTGATTAATGCTTTCAAATTCCTTTTTACCCAAGTCATTATAACTGATTCTGGAGATTTTTCAACATAATGATTACACGTCTGTTACTGTATACCTTAAAGCTGATTCAATACTGTATATCTTCGCATTTTCACTGCTATATTACTAGATGCTGGAGCCAGGATAGATCGGTCAGTATAACAATGGGCTAAGCGCTAGATGGCCAGGGTTCCATACCTGATGGGGGCAAGAGATTTTTTTCCACTCCATAGCATTCAGACCAGCTCTGGGGAACTCTCAGCCTCCTATCCAATTGCTACCCGAGGCTCTCTCTGCCCCTGAGGGCGAGTAAAGCAGCTGAGGTGTGAAGTTGACCACTCAGGTCTATTTAGTGCCAAGGTTAAGAATGATGGAGCTATAACTCTGCTCCCCTTTATGCCTTCATGGCATAGTGCTTAATTAATTAAGCACAAGAACAACTTACCTTACATTTCATTACACAGTGCTTGGAGGCCATGCCATACTCCTGGCTATTAAACAGTTAGTACTCATAAGGTTACATAAAATTTTGAGGACCAACACTGATTCAAATGATGGTAAACTGCATTAACAAGTGGCTGTTGTAACAGTATACCTTGCTGAATTAGAAACAGGAGTGGTTTCTTCAGTTAGTCTGCTCCTTACATTTAAAAACCCACCCGACAGCTCTGCTGTAAGTAAATTTGATTTTCTGCTCATCATAACACTTACTAAAGAACTGTGTAATTAGAAAAACTGAAGAAGCCTAGTTTCAATCCTGAGAATGTACTTTTTGGCAGAAGAACAGAGAAACATATGTAGCTGAGAGAAAGAGCAAACCTGTACGTGTAAAGCACCATCAATAGTGATTAAAACCAGTACATGATCAACATTTGAAACATCACAGTGTCTATACAAAATATTGTTAAGCCATTAAAAGTAAGTCAAAAGAATCACTCCCTGGTAACTGCTTTCTCCCCTCTTAGCCTTCTGTTTGTTTTAATAATGCACCATGTAAGTGTAATTTTTAATGACATTTCTCTTTAAGTCTCCCCTCACTACAATCATATAGCCAATTCAATGGTGTGGACTAATTATAATTCCAAATAATACTGCTGTTCTTAAACAGTTACGGATTTCCAGTTAGCCACCAGTAAGGTTGAAAATTAAGTTCCCTAGTAATACTCCCAACATGCTATCATACACAGATTTGTTCATAACTATAGTGTGCACAAACTGATGCCACTGCATATGGTTTATACTTATTTATGGTTTATTTTACAATAACTTTAACTTTAACTTTAATTTTCTTGTTCCATCACATCCATTTGAGGCCGAAGCCTAAATACAGAATTGTGTCAAATTATCTTGCTAATAAAATCAAGCAATTGTCTAATAAAATCTATTTATAATTTACAACAAAATTTGTTTACATCATAGTAAAGTTATTCTCTAATATTTAATCATTAAAACTTCAATAAAATTCAAGATGAGATTTTTACATAAAATAACAAATATTGATCATACAGTTCTTTGATATAAAATGAATTCATCATATACATTCTACTAAAATTATTATACTTGTATAATGTATAATAATACAATAATTACAATAGTGTAAGCAGCTCAGACTCTGTAGGATTGAATGGTATGATAATTCATGAATAATAAATTGGATTCAGAGTGGAAGGTAGAGGTCACGGGCCACTTAGGAGTACTATCCTCACATTCACCTGGTGGACTGAATAAAACCACACAAAAACTCAGTAATGCAATCCTGCCTCCTGGGACCTCCTATATACAAAGCAGAAGTGCTACTGATTTAACTGGGACGTTTAATATAACTCTGGATGATGTTCAAATGATATATGATACATGTTGGATGAGGCCCTTCTATACTCCTCCAGTTGCATTACAGTACAAAGAAAAATACCAAGATCAGTTTAGATAGGAACATCTCACAGAAAGTGAACAAGATCTGAAGTATTAATACACACCACAGTGTTTCATGACCATTTAATCTTTCCAATATAATGCTCAAACTCACTGCGAGGAATAGCAAACGTGATGATGAAGCTGCTACTTTCTGCACAGAGCTTTCCAACTGTGAGCTAGTAACAGGAGACCAGTCATCAAGCTCTGCTTCTGCTTGGTTTGTCGGCATGGTAGATCCTGTAATCCCATCATCGTCTTCAACATCCCCAGGTGCGACCTGGGGGTCGGTGCTTTCCATTAAGTGTTGATGGTGTCACACAAGTTCATCAATGTAGCTGATACTGTACAAACAGCCCACGTAAATGTAAGGCTAAAATAATGTTGACATTGTCACGAAATGATAAAACTACATTACAGAGAAAATACGACTGCCACAAGAACGTTGACATTGTCATGAACTGATAAACTAAATTAAACAGAAAATATGACTTCCATGTCAGATGTCAGCCATATTTTCATGGCCTTCTCTTTTCAAAGCACATTTAAAGCTTCTGGATGTGCCTTTTAGGGCCAAAAGGCAATTGTGAAGCACAGTTTTAAAGACAAAGGTAAACCCTGTTAGTTAATTTCAAGTCAAAAAGCTTCTGCTAGTGCGGAAAACAGCGTGGACGGTACCATCTTGACTAAGGGAATTCGGGGTGAACTGAGATGTCGGTGAAGAGACGAAAAACATTATGCGAAAGAAAGCAAACCTTCAGTAAACTTTCCAGACAAATAATATGTATCTATTATACTTTTGGCATATGAATATTTAGGAAATTCAATATCACTAATGATACAACAATTACAAAAAGGAATTATATCCACGGACCATACCCACCTTCAACGAAGCCTAAACCTTCCTCACAAATTACGGACCGAAACGAGATTTTACGATACACCTTAACAACAAGCAGACGACGAACACCCTAGCAACCGTACGTAAACATTTCACGTTAATTTGTGGTTATGTAACTCTGCCATCAGAAAAGAAAAATAAACTCCGAAACCTTAATGGAAAACTAATAGCAGAAACTGTGTTTGGTGATGAGAAATGTAGGAGTTATATTATGACCTCGAAGAATCTTGGAAGCGGAACTGTTTGCACAGCATACTTGGGCTATTGAAGATTCGGAGTCATCATTAAAAAATGTAAAAGGATTTGAAATAATTTGTTAGAAAAAGAGATAAACGATGAAGCGTCTATGTTGTTGAAAAGAGAAGAAAGCTCACCATGCAATCAAGTTCTTGTAATGGATTTAGGGGATTATGTGGTAGGTTAAAATCCATATAAAATCTTTTCAATCCTTTCATGCTATGAACAATTGCAAAATATTGAACCATATATATATGCATATTTAATAACTATCACAATTGGAACTGTAGAATTTTAGGTTCTCACATCTGTGGTTATGAAGACTACTGTCTTCTGTCTTCCCTAGTGGAATTTTTCACAGAAAGTTCAAACAGCATAAACAAATAACCTGTCACTGTTAAAGACACCCAATGTTTTACAATATTCTCCTCATGCAGATGACACTATTACCATTAGTTAAGATTCAGACACAACAGTTATTTACAAAATACTGAAAAATATTAGTGTCAGTAATCTGTGACAGTATTATGACTTGAAAATTATATTCTCTCTCTTCCAGGTGAAAGCAGAAAAACAGTTAAAACGTTGCTACTCAAACACATACGTTGTTGCAAAAGTCAAAAGGTAACTTTGAAGTCAAGATATCATGTTACAGTTTAGAAATTTGAAATGCATATTACACATTCTCTTGCAATTCTTCAGATATCTCTTCCTTTTCAGAGTTATCCTGCAAGAAGAGAGAATACTCCCAACAGGAAATGAACTTATCACTGTCAGAGAAATAAACTCCTTTAAGAAGGAGTTGTAGTTAAATAGGGAAAAACTATCAGATCAGATTAGAGGCAGCCAACTGAATGTATATGGAAGAAACAGGCTTAACAATAGTAAAATTATTCCTGTAACTGATACAGAAAATATACTCAGTTCATCTAGTGATATGTCAAAGAGTGAATTATTCCAAAATATGAACACTGAGTCTAAAGAATATGAAACTAGTCATAATCCAACTGTAAACTTTCTGATCATTAATAATTTACCCAACAGTAGAGAAACAGAAGTACTTACAAATACAGATATGATAACAGATGATGGGAGGATGACAGGAATTATTCCTAAAATTACAGAAAATTCCATGATGTCACAGAGTAATGATAGAGTTGCATATAACAGAAAAGACTTAATATGTTTAGCGTGGAAGAAATGGAAAAGATTCACTCTTTATAAGAAACTGAGAATGGAAGAAGACTGTACATCTGAGACAAAGATTTATGTCGCTAAGAATATACAAACACATATAAATAGGAAGGTTATGAGGAAGTGTTGGGACATTTGGCTTCAAGTGGTGAGAGGAAAGAAAAAGGCTCTTTCTGCAGATCATGGTATACTACAAATGGAAAGAATTGATAAATTCTTAAAAGAATTGCAGGAGCGAAAGCAGTCACTAATTGCTGTAACAGCAGCAACAATGTCGAGAGATGTAAGTAATGTTAAGAAAGGAACTGAAAATAATTCAAAATATTCCTATCGTAATTTCCAACCTAAAAACAAAAGATGTAATAAACAAAACAAACAAAACCAGACCAGATTCCAGACCAAAATTTTTCCAAGTAATCCAAATAATGAGTACCAGTACAAGTTTGAAGTTCAACAGAATATAATTGCAGAACAGAAATCTAAATTGCAAGAACAGAGTAAACTGATTAAGGAGCTTCAGTTAGCACACTTGACACTGCAAACAGAAAAGTCGACAAAAGAGGCTGAAGAAGAAATAAATAAAATGATATCAAGTTGTGAGGTGATACTGAAACCAAAAGCAAAGCAAGTAAAGAACAGGCTGTCCACTGTACATAGAAGATTGGAATTTTCAGAAAAGAAACCAATAGTAATAAGTCTGAAGACAGTCCCAACAATAGTCAACAGGATGGACAAAAAGGCTCAAGAAAGAGAAACAAGATGGAGGTTGATTAAGGAAAGGAAACAAAAGCTGACTGAGGAAAGGGATAAGAGAAAAAGAGAGGAGGAGGAAGAAAGGAAGCAAAAAGAAGAATGTGAGAAACGACAGAAAATTTTGGAACGGAAAGAGAAAAGAAGGCTTGAAAAACAGATGGAAATTCAAAAGAAAAAGGAGAGGGAAATAATGCACAATTTGATACTAAAGGCTTCACTGCAGTACAAAGAAGTTCTTATGAAGAAAGTAATTTCTTCACTAAAGCAACTAGTGGCACATAAATGGATGTTGACTGATATAGCAGAGAAACATTATAAAACTCAACTACTGCGTAATTCTTTTCAGATTTGGAGAACACATGTACAGTCAATCATTAGCTTAAGAATGTACAAAGTTACTGCTTTGTACAACAGAATCTTAATGAAAAAGGTTTTCAGAGGTTTGTTTCAGGTAATGAAAAATCAGATTACAAGTTAAGTTGAATATTCTATTACATGAATACATCAGAAGTAGGGTTACATTTCTATCATTATATTACAGGTTTATGCAGAATACATAACTAAGAACCAGGTTGCTTCTGATTTCTATGACATTAATCTGCAAGAACATATTTTTATTGGTTGGCACCATGCTGCTTGCACCGAACATGTGATGTCAATAAAAAAACAAGAACAAGCAAAAGGACACTATAACAGGTAAAGTTAATTGAATTGTGGTATTTTGGGTTGTGAGATCCCATAGTCTTACAGGTGGATACCAAAGTTTCTGAGAAACATGTTGCCTCCATTTACAGGGAAAAAATGCGTAAGGTGAGTTTATATAGACAGATTTCAAAGAAGTTACCTCTCAGATCAATGGGAGAGGGAATGCAGACAGAATCTGGCCCAGGATCTTTCAGCCCTGAAAATAGAGACAGCATTTTCCTCCAAAACATTTGTATCCACCTACAAAACTACATACATGATGTCACAACACAGAAGACTAAAATCAGAACAGTCACTACCATGAAAACCTCAAAACTTCTAGTAAAGTTATCTCTATGTAAAATGCAATTACAAAGCACTGAAGAGACCCAGCATCCAGAAATGGGATATATACTCTTAACGAGGCATATGCAACATACAGCCTGTGGGCCACAACTTCATTCAGATATCATATGATCAAAAATTCTTATATGATGACAGACAGTCATGAGACAATAGAAAACAAATTTTAATGCTAAAATATTCGTTTCAATCATTATCCTCAAAACAGTGAAGGAGAAATTCAGGCTTCAACTTAAGACTGACAATTTATTTCTCATCCTAATGTCAAAAGCTTCTGCTTAATTGATAAATTCAAAGATACTGTATGTTCTGAACTATAAAATGCATAGTTAGAGGAAACATTTTAAGAAAAGTCTTGCTATGACTTTGGATTACAAGGCATTCAGATAGTAGGCAGCATTTGCCAAGAAAAATTTGTCTTATACTCCGGGAGTTACAACAATATTTACCTGAATTTATACATATGTATCTGACTTTTTAAGTACCCTTTTAAAAAACAAAGTAGCAAATTACCTTCAGCATTTCTGCCTGTATATTTAAACAAGTCAAATCTGACTGGCTACATTTCAGCAAAATTTTAAACAAAGCAATGTCTGCAGATGAAAATGTTATCATCTCTTTCAGTTTATAAACCATATGCATCATTCTAAGAACATTAATTGACATATAATAAATGCTGTCAAATAAGTTAGATTCTGAGCCACGTCAGTTTATCAGTGTTGAAACACATAAAGGCAAATATACGTCCACGGGCAACATGCTCTACAACATTTGTTAGCAGTAACAATTTTGTTTGTTCTGTTTGTAGTAATATATTATAGGAAGAGATTTACTCATTTAGCTATGCATACTACAGGAAATTATTAACACAGTACTTGAAGAGATGGCAGCAGTTGCCTTCAGTACTGCAGCTGGAGCGTGATAAGGAGCAAAGGAAGCAAATTTGGAGGAAAAAAGTTCAAGAAATGTTGCCTGATTTCAAACCTGTACTTACAAGGTTAGAAGACAGTTATATGATGAGTTAATTGCACTTACCACACTTTGTATTTGAATAAAACTGTATTCTTTAGTGTTCACTACAGTGGAACCGTATTTAACATTCCTCACTTTAACACATTTTTGTAAATAATGTTAAATTTCTGTGATCCTAATTCAATAATGTGTTAAATTTCTTACATTTATGATTTTCCTCAGTTTAATGTCTGAATGCATTCCCCTATGAGAAACCTTAAAAGAAGGTTTCATTATATATTGTCCAAAGGAAGTATAGCCACCAAATTTATGCCAGACCCAGGGTGGCACACACTCTAAGAATTTAATTTCTTATATTAATTATTTTATAAAAATTTGTGATTACATTTAATGTATAGAATGAATTCAAATGAGGCTTCCAGTTTTTCGTTGTTCTCACTGTGATGTGATGGTCTGTAGTCTGGTAAGTTCACTGACTGCTTAGAGGATATATGGAATTAATTCATCATGGTTGTATATTTTGATGTGATATTATGTTATATTATCTAAAGCACAACAGACCACTGTAGGTCGTGGTGCAAGGGCTGAGAAGGCCTACCCCTCATACATTCATGATATATTATCTTCATCAGTTTTACTACCTGTAATGTATATTATTGCTTTCAGACATATGGCAGTTTTCTTGTGCGTAACTTCTCAACAGTAATCTGCCAGCAAAGTATGATATACAGAGCAGAACTCATTTATTTTACTATCATAGAATGATGTAAGAAATGTACTATACCTCAAGTGGTTTGACACTGGCTTCTCACCAGAGAACCTTAGATACAATCCCAGTTTGCTTCATATGAGATACGTTGTGAAGCAGCATTTTACCAGGTCTTTTTTTGTTAGTTTATTCAGGGTTCTCCTGCTAATCATCATTCCACCATTACTCCTTACCCATCATCCCCTGAAGTGTGCAACAGCCCTGACCAGAAAGTGCATTACCACATCCTGGGTCTGTAATTCTGGGGCTTCATCTTTGACCAGGCCCTTTACAGTTCACAGAATAAGGAAGTATAAGTTAAAGGTGATGTGAAAGCACTTTGTGTCAAGGGAGGCAAAGATTACAGAGCATATGGACAGAAAACTTAACATTTGCTACTGGTTAATTTTTAAGTATGTTCATTATGTAACACAAAGTCTCATGTTCATAACATAATGCTCTCTGCAATTTCATTCACTGTCACCAGCCATATCTTCACAACAGATGCACGAACACTTTTACAGGATCGGGAATATATGTGTTATAATAAGCAACATTCTAATTTTATATATTTATTTATATTTTTAGCATATGTAATACATATGCACTTTCCTTACAAAAAGTCTGATACAATTGATACAATTTATTGCTATAATTTCTACTGGTTTAAAATACAGTCATTACCTATTACAGGAAAAGTACAGCATTTTAAGCAGTTTCACTGTACAACATTTATTGCAAGTGACTAGAATGTTGTAACATAATGTAAGCACAACATCCAACACTGAGGATTGTCCCAGGAAATAAGCATCAGTCTCAATCACACTTTTAACAAGTTATGAAATGTATGTACATACAGCATAATAATAATGGCATGCCCTCTCTGTTACTGACTCCATATCTTGAAATTCCTTTTTATTCAAGTGTCCTGAGGAACCATAATCTTTGTTGCAAAGGTGTATTAAGCATAACATGTGTTTCATTTTCTTTTATAAACGACTTTTGCTGAAAAATTTTTTGCTGCAATAAATATTTAGAAGTTAAATTTGAGAGTCATGCAGATATGCATGTAGGTGTGGGAACATCGCTCGGTCTACGGAGGCATCGGCGCTTCGCTGCACCAGGCATGACTGCCACGGCTGTCTGCCGGTCGCACCTGACTCACTGGACAACTAGGCCGCACGGACTCGCCGGTAGTCATACCTGACACACTGGGCAACTGGCGTAGCTACCGCCTCTCCGCTCCAGCGACCGCGCTCAACGACTAGCCTTTCACCAGCCATTCACCATAACTAGCCTTTCTCCTTACCGGCGCGCGCCGCGCTACCTCTCCAATCAAGCATCTCAGCAACCACGGTCCTTTTCAGGGCCAACAAACTGTTCCGAAGAAGTGGGTTGTCATCGGAGTAATGACAAGACTACATTAAGAGCCCCACAAGGTCTTCATGTAAAGTGCCTGCTACTTTTATCACAATGTCACCAAAATATAATAAAAATCACAGTTACAAATGGAGGTGTCACCATCATAATAACGTTTTTATTAATTAGTTATTAATCTGATCTTACTTAATATCATGGATACATTAAGTCAGATCCAACCCAATTTAACTAACAGAAATTTTATACTAGTGCTGTAGTTTACATGTGCTCTGTCACCATTTGAGTATTCCTCAAGAATCATATGATCATGGCCAATCTGGGCCGAAATATGTTGTGAATTGATTAATAAAAAGGTTTGTTTGTGATGGCAACCCTTCCACTTTTAACCGTAAGCACCAGAGACAGGATGCAGCACTACAAAATTAGTAAAACTTGCCAGTATAAAATTTCATTAAAACCTGTACAGTGTTTGTCAAGTTCTTACATGTGGACAAACAAAGCTAACTGGTGCATTTTTGCAGCTTCAATGAGAACACACAAAAATGGCAATAGTTACATAGTAAAAACACAGCACCCACATCTATAGAAATGCCCAACCTATTCTCTCACATAAGCAGATAAATGTTCAATCATACTGTTCTGGCAGCCATGTCTGTAACTTTGCAGTATAACCCAAAAGCATCAGATGACAGATGTTCAAGAACAAGAAAATTAAAATTCAGCAGAGTATCACAAATAATACAAACTGTTTCTGTACCCATTATTAAACATAAAATGCTTACATACTGAAATAAAAATAAAGAATCACAAATAGTTCATGAACCCAACTCAAATTCAGCATTAGTGCTAGGCATACCAGAAAATCACTAATTTACCTGCAAAATCAATTCACAACTCAGAGTCACAAATGCAAGGTTAAACTTACAAAATTTTCTCCAAGGCAGAATTCTGTATCACAGACATGCTTTATATATAAATAGCTTGAAACCAAACACTTAAAAATCCACTGTTCAAAATGAAAAACTTGAGGAAGAGGAACCACTTTCACAATATTAATTACCTGTTCTCTGTAGTTCTGTTGACCATACTGGATAATTAAAAGCCAGGATTGATAGTCGTACATACATTACTTTGGACAGCCAATTTGAGTCACAGTGTATGGGTATCAATATGCCAATTCACAGCCATGATACTGTTCATTGCACTTAACCAACTCATCTCTGCATTTATATATCCTCACCCCAAGCTCAGATTCTTCTTCACAGATACTGATACCAATAATTTAGGTTTTGAAGAAAGCAGTTTTCTGGGATTTGGCACCGTGTATATGTGGTGTTAACCGACGTTTCAGAGGAACGTATTGCCGGTTAACACCACATATACATGGTGCCAAATCCCAGGAAACTGCTTTCTTCATAGTCACCGCCGTGAAAGCCTCGAATCTTACAATTTAGGTTTACTGTTTTTTCATGTTATTCTCTCTGCCTGGGATAAAGATTTACTACCTCAACTTACATTATTTGGAAAGGTGCAAACATTTAAAGGCAAAAAAGATCAAATATAGCATGGGTGTATTAGGCACTGATATAAAGATAAAAATAGAACTGGAAACAACTGTATTTGGGGTTGGCCCAGCAGACATGCTAGTCATGAGTATACTGGGATTGGTCCTGAAATGGTCAAAGTATTTCAATGACTGAAATAATTCTGTGTTCAGCGTCTTTTATAATACTATTTTATTTTATTTGTATATTTTACAAAGTGAGGTGGAAAAAGCTATCAAGGAAATGAGGAAGGGAAAGGCTACAGGAGATGATGATGTACCTGGAGATGTGCTCAAGTTACTGGGAGAAGGTGGTTTGAAAACACTGACAAAACTAATGAACACCATATATGAAAGTGGAGAGTGGCCCAAGGACTTTACAGAAGTTACAATGATTGCCTTAAAGAAAAAGACAAAAGCTACAAAATGCAGCGACCATCGCACAATAAGTCTTATTGCACATACAGCAAAGATAATAGCAAAGATACTTAAAAGAAGAATTGAAAGGAAAATAGAGGATGTACTTGGAGAAGATCAGTTTGGATTTAGAAGAGGAAAAGGAACCAGGGATGCAATTGGGATGATGAGAATTATAGCGGAACGAACTTTGGAGATAGATGAAGAACTGTGTGTTTGCTTCATAGACTGGCAGAAGGCATTTGACCGGGTAAACTGGACCAAATTAATGCAGATCCTGAAAGAAACAGGTATCGATTGGCATGAAAGAAGATTGATTAGCAAATTGTACATGGATCAGAAAGTTAGAGTACGACTGGACAGGGGGGAGACAGGAAGTGTGCAGATTGGAAGAGGAGTTCGACAAGGATGCTGTTTATCACCAATTCTGTTCAACTTGTACAGCGAATGCCTTACCAAGGAAGCTCTGGATGGGCTCGGTGACTTCAAAGTAGGAGGGCAAATTATTCAAACTGTGAAATATGCAGATGACCTTGTGTTAATGGCTAAGGAAGAAACTGTGCTACAGGGCATGATTGATAGACTAATTGAAATTGGAAGGTGCTATGGCATGGAAATGAATGTGGAGAAAACAAAAGTAATGAAAATTTCGAGACAACCAACCCCAGTCACAATAAAGATAGACCAAAAACAAGTGGAGAATGTGAAATGTTTTAAATATTTGGGTAGCTTGTTAACAGATGATGGAAGGTGTACTTGTGAAATTAAATCCAGGATTGCCATGGCAAAAGCTGCATTTAGCAAGAAGAAGAATCTTTTTACCAGCAAATTGGACTTAAATTTGAGGAAGAAACTAGTGAAATGCTACATTTGGAGCATAGCTCTGTATGGGGCTGAAACATGGACACTTAGGGCAGTAGATCAGAAACATCTGGAAAGTTTCGAAATGTGGTGTTGGAGAAGAATGGAGAAGATCAGTTGGACCGATTATGTGAGAAATGAAGAAGTGTTAATTAGAGTCAGTGAGCAGAGGAATATCCTACATGAAATAAGAAAACGGAAGGCTAATTGGATTGGTCATGTTTTACGCAGAAACTGCCTTCTAAAAGAAGCTATCGAAGGAAAGATAGATGGGCGGATAGAAGTGACAAGAAGACGAGGAAGAAGACGTAAGAAGATGCTGGATGACCTTGGGGACAGAAGAGGATACTGTCATTTGAAGGAGAAAGCTCTAGATCGCATTAAGTGGAGGAATTGTTTTGAAAGAGACTGTGGACCTGTCGTCTTGACAGATTACTGATGATGATGATGTTCCTTGGTAACTTAAAATATACACCAGTAAGATGCAATAACTGCTTAAACTGTTACAAGACAACATGCAACACAAATGACAAAAACCAGATATTTATAATCCTTATACTCTACTGCTAAAGTTGGCACTAACTTCGCCAGCAAGCTGCTATCACTCGGTCGGAATAGTTCACTTGCAGACTAAAACCACGGATGTTTTTTTATACTCTACTGAGGTTATTTAAAGAGGGCATAACCTAAATGACAGGCTAAATGGCCACTATGTTCACATTTTGTTAACAATTTAATTAAAATGTTACATAAAAATGTTAAAGTATTTGTCTTGAAATGGTTGTAGTTGAAGGGTATTTCATCATCTACAAGGATTAGTCTTTTGGACTGTTCAGTTAAATTCAGAATTGGTCCTTCTATCTTTTACACGGCACAGCTCTTCTACCTTTCAGTGTAAAAAAAAAACAACAGACAAACTCCGTGGTTTTAGCCCACAAGAGAACTATACCAACCAAGTGACTGCCGCTTGTTGGCAAAGTTTAGTGCCAACTTTAGTGGATAGAGGGTGTTGCGTGGTCAGTGTAACAAATCCCCACAGCTGCTAATTTCAGTTTTCTAGACTGGAGCCACTATTTCCTTGAAATACCTCCTCAATTATTCTCATGAGACTGCGTGGACCCCGTTCCAGACCCACTTCTCAGAAAATCTGGTAGCGCCTGGAATTGAACCGAGACCTCTGGATCTGTAGCCAGGAACTCTTGACTACTAGACCACAGAAGCGGTCACCTTTCAGTGTATACTGCTGATTTTTTAGCAAATCTATTTTGATGCAGTTCTTCTGAGTGGTGGATCACATTTTATATTCAACTACTTCAAAAGATAATTATTACTCATGATGAAATATTTATGATCTGAATTTTATTATGTAATAACGCTTATTTCATATTTGTATAAAACTGCACATAAAGAAATCGGATTTTATACATGCTATCAAGCAGAAGTTAGGGATTACACTGTATATAAAGAGATGGAGCAGGAGTACTACATGCATACATAACACCAGGGCAAATTGTATGTCATTAAAATCAACTAAATACATTATGCAGAGTGAGTTAAGACGATTTTCATTAGAAATTAATATGTATGATTAATTGTTAGATATGAAAATATGTAGTAAAATCAGTAGAAATGAATGGGGGGACATGATCACTTTGATACTCATACATAAAAACAGCATAGGAGTCAGTACTGGTAACATGGTAAAGTAATAGTTTATTATTAGTATTAGTATTATTATTATAAGGAGCTGAAGAACAATTTTCAGATGACATGCAAAATCCGTATTACTTGTATTTCATGAAATATGAGGCATTTTTCAGCAGTAGGCCACAGTGCTTGTCACTTGTTACATACTTTACAAACTATTTACCATTACTATGGCTGAACGAGAATGGTCACGAAGACAGCTTCTGTAGGCAAGTATCTTTGGCAAAAGCTAAAATTATGAGCCTCATGGAACATACACGTACATACATGGAACATACATGATTCATCCACACCTACAGAACTTCCTAGATAAAGACATGCTTTCTCGTATCTAACAAGGCCATTTTCTTGACAAATAAGATATAAAAGATTTAATTTTCAAAAAGTTAGAATGTTGAGCGTTTTACCAATCTCAAATAAAAACTTTCATGACATAATATTAAAATACTGTTGCAGTAATAAGGTACTTTACAATATAATTACCTCATTATTCCCAGGCAGAATATTTTACCAGTATACAATCTGCTACTTTCATATCACTACTATAACTGTTAGTTATTAGCTGTCTCACATACATAAGCATATATATAAGCATAGGTGCCAGGCTGTTCAATATGCCAATCAAATTAGGAGTGAATGGGTTAACTATTCATAAACTAGGTTAATCATTGCTATTTTATGACCTGAGAATCAACCAGATCTTAACTGCTATATAAATTCTATTAACAGATCAGAAATAGATATGATCATACACCATCTTCTCAGTACTGTTTAATCTACATATATTTAACCCCCTCTCCCCATAGTCAAGTTTTGTAACCTAGCGTATTGTTTTGCATTTCCTATAACCAGAAGCCTAACTCCAATCTCCATATCTCATTCAACAAAATTCCTTCTAACTTCTTGATAGTTAATGAGCAAACAGACCTGCTAGTAATGTTTGTGTGCTGTGTTTTGTTTGAACGTGTTTGTGTGTTATTTGCCCATTGTCTTATTGTAGTAATGTGTGTTATTTGTCTGTTTGTCTTATTGTAATACCACTGCCACTGGGTGAAAACCAATTTGCACTTTAATAATAATAATAATAATAAACAGAAAACTATGTCTGGCAAAAAAAAAACCTTATGACAAATAATCACAGAGCTGTAACGTTTTTTTTTTCAAATTCAAAGCCAAAATATAATTTAATAAGTGATAATAAGTTATCAGTTTTAAAGATATAAATGAAGTACTCAATATATTTATACATTTATGGATTAAATACTGCACAAATAATCAAATATCATTACAGAAGTATATCACTGTTACACATTACATCATAATTACTGCTCTGCTGGACATTATGCACAGACACACATACTCTCAATACAGACAATATTTCAGAAGATAACTCTCCCTTTCCTCTGCAAGAGATTGGTATCATTGTACTTACACATTATTTTTTTAATATTAGTAGCAGTGGTTAGGATGAAACATCAACTCATATGAACATGAGCTAAACATCTATCAGTATAATAACAAATCAATTAGTTTAAGATAGGAATAGAGCTAAATCTATATACATCATTCATATTAAGTATCCCTCAGACAACATCATTTATTTAAGTGTACAACATAATTATGGTGTTTCAAATCAAAGACCAATAATAAATCCTTAGGTAAGCCACACACCGACATGTGTCAAGACACGTAACAGTCAAGACACGATGTCTGTGACATGTCACAAAGAAAGGAGCACAGTTGAAATGAATGAGATTATGAAAACAGCCATACACCGGTCTGAGTCATGATGCTGACATCAGCTTCATGCTGATGAATCATGAATGAAGCAAGACTGTGTCTTTTGTCTCGTGTCTTGATGCTTGTCTTGACGCAGTTGGTGTGCAGCCGCCCTTAGAGAAACATAAACAACAAAACAGTCACATCACATTCTTCTTTCGCACACAGTGATTAAAGAATTAATAAGTTAAGCTGATGAGGTAAATATAACAGCCATAACCAATAGACAATAGCATGCAAAAGATGCAGACTTCCCACCTTTATCGCTTCTTGATGCAGAAATTAAAATGCTACTTGTCTCCCAAATATCAACATGAATGAGTATTGACATGAATTATCCATAGACTATACAGAATTAATTAATCCTTCTTTGACCCTCCCCTGTCCTTCCCTCAAAGGCTTGTGACAGGATATGAAATCTCGCCAGTTGTTCAAAACACCATGATTATGAGGCCTATCTGACCTCAGCGCAGCACACCAAGTATGGCCCTGCACACAACGCCACTCCTGACCTGTCATTCCCAATGTAATAAGCCAACACTGATGACCCAGTAACAACAGCAGTAAGAATGCCATTACTATGCAGTATACAGAACTCACAAAGCACAGTGCAATCCTGAAACATATCAAACAAAACATGTTTGGGCATAAACCAAAATATTGCAAGGACACTGGTGACACAATTCCGCAAAACTTAAAAGAAGACAATACACAATGCATTATTATTATTATTATTATTATTGGAGGGGGTGGGTTTCCCCATGCACCGTGACTAATAGTCTATTGTACGTCCCCCGTTGATATTCTACCAGTCGCCATACCCTACCGGTACTGGTGCTCGCTATCAGCCCCATTCAGCCAGCAAAGCTGGCAGTGGTTCCCGATACCTCCCCATCTACCGGAGGCACTGGAAACTACTTGGGCAGGAAACTTGCCTAATTTTGCTCAGAGGTCTCCTAGAGATATGAGGATCTTTTACATGCCGTAAATCTACGACCCCCCTCGTTGGTGTTTCCACCTTATCGTGGTGAGGGGGTTTGAGTATGCCAAGGACCCTGAGAGCTATACCAGCGGTAGCGTAGCTACTGGCAGGGCCTCCCTTGCTGGACAGGTCAAAGGGTAGGCATCAGACGAAGAGAGACACCAAAAACCAAAAACTGATGCCGGAAGCAGCGTCATCAGCAGCGACTTGAAGCACAGAACAAATGATGCTCGAGATGGTTCAAGTTCGTATAGCAACAGGCGTGACCAGAGTGGTTTGAACGGCTGTTGTACTGCGATGT
>NW_019739959.1:465724-467029 GCF_002891405.2 Cryptotermes secundus
GATACACTTATCTGGAATTAAGGGCTGATATTACAATATCTGATACCGTCTAAATGCTTGTTATTATAACATTCTCATTATATTCACATTCATATCTATAAGCAATTACATGCTGAAGCTCGTCACCACAGCATGGTGCACCCCCAGGATGCAGACAGAGGAGATGGCTCCTCCAAATATAGAGGGTAGCTGTGAATGTAATGAATACAAGCTGCCACAAGCTACTGACAACAGGTTGTCCTCCAACCTCACAATTGGTCATAAGGTAAACAATGCTTTACCATGAAATGTGCTCTGTCATAAGCATTTCAGAAAGCCAGGACAGTGTCCAATGATAGGCTTTGCTACTTGCAGTGTTTAATATTTGAGCTCTGCTACTAAATGTGTTCTATCTATCTATTCCTGTTGCTCCCACTTGGAGCTTAAGGCATCCGTGAAACATTGGTTTCACTTCAGTTTCTCGATCTTAGATAATCAGCAGGACTCCATGGGCGGGGGATCAGTCTGACGAAAGAACGCTACTTACAGAGCATGAAATGCTTCATTTCACTTCAGTTTCTGGATCTTAGATAATCAGTAGGACTCCTTGGATGGGGGATCAGCCTGACACAAGACCAGTACTTACACAGGACAACACAAAAACAGAATAAACACAAACATCCATGCCTTGAGTGGGATTCGAACCCACAATCCCAGCATTCGAGCAAGCGAAGACAATTCATGCTTCAGACCTTGCAGCCACTGTGATCGGCCACTAAAGGAGTTAGTTGATGCAAAAGAGGAAACAAATTAAAAATGTATAGTACACAAGGTCTGGTATGCTTAGCAGACCCAATCAATTTTGCATTTTAATCAGCAGTATGAATTTACACTAACTTACGTGAAATCATGGTAAACATCACTGCAATCATCAGGCAGCAAAACTGTCTCCATTATATAGAATGAAGGGTGACACACTGTGGTCAGAGTTAAAATGGCTCCATACACCAATGTTCCCACAGACAAAAGGACTCCCAACACATACAATTGATGGTTCTTGTCTCCAATACAACAATCTAACCTGTAACAAAAAATGAAGATAAACCTACTGTTGTAAGATTTGAGGTCTTCACGGCAGTGACTATGAAGAAAGCAGTCTTCTGGGATTTGGCACCGTGTATATGTGGTGTTAACCGACGTTTCGGAGGAACGTATCGCCTCCATCTTCAGGGTAGAAGAAAAAATATATAAGAAATCTGCAAGCAAAGAGACCGTGAGAACCGGTAAAAGCAGTCTGCTTTCTTCATAGTCACCGCCGTGAAAGCC
>NW_019739959.1:467129-468136 GCF_002891405.2 Cryptotermes secundus
TCCGAAACGTCGGTTAACACCACATATACACGGTGCCAAATCCCAGAAGACTGCTTTCTTCAAACCTACTGTTGATTAAAATAGTTTGTGAGATGTGAATGGCCACCTTGTTCAAACAACTGAACTATGTTGTTGTTGCAGCAACAGCAATAACAGAAGCACAACAGGATCTGAGGTTCTCACAGAAGTACTCCCCAGGATATCTGAAAAGTCAACTGACTTCCAACGTATTACATGGCATTATACCCCAGTAAATAGAACTCTTCACATAATGCTACATTTGCAAGTGCCTCAAATGCTGTGTTATTTTATGTCTTTCAAATATTCATGGAGTGCATTGGTGGGGTTGTTATCATACAAGGTTCCACAAATTACTCACTCACTCACTCATGGAGCTGAGCCCTTCTTCAGAAGCCGCCAATTGTGCAGCTACTGAAGAACTTCCCAGCATTTTATGGAACCCAAAGGTTCATTACCATGTTCAAAACAGCCTCCCAATGGTCCCTATCCTGAGCCAGATCAATCCAATCCATACCATCCAATACTCTCTCTCTAAGATACATTTTAATATTGTTCACCCATCTATTTCTTGATCTTCCCACTGGTCTCTTTCCTTCTGGTTTTCCCATCAATATCCTATATGCATTCCACTTCTCCCCCATTCATGCTACATGCCCTGCCCATCACATACTCCTTGACTTTATCATTCTAATTATACTTGGAGAAGACTACAAGTTATGAAGCTCCTCATTATGCAGTAACCTCCTGTTAACAAATTATTCACTTCATAACTTAATTTCCCTTGGCACTGTAAAGACCGAGACTAAGCTGAAAGACATAGGACTGTTATCCAATTTATCCTAATAAAATTATGCTTCCAGTGTTCGTTAACATTAAACATCTTAACCTTTAACGTACGGACTTTTAAATTGCCTGCAGCTCCCTACGGCCGGAATTTAAATGGCCCTAAGTCTTTAACATTGCAAACTTTCAGAAAAAAATGCATA
>NW_019739959.1:468371-559450 GCF_002891405.2 Cryptotermes secundus
AAAGACATAGGACTGTTGCCAGCTCGGGGTGCTACTTGATGCGAATAATTATAACATTCGGCCGTTAAAGGTTAAAGAATATGTTGTTTTGGGTTGTAACGCTCTGTAGTTTGGAGAGAACCAGACATTTTGGAGGAATGTATTACCTACACATTCAGGATTGCGGAGAAAGCCAAGCAAAAATCCAGCAGAAACAGATAAGAGAGCTGAATTTGGCTTGCCAGTTACTTCCACTGGTTTCTTGCTTGGCTTACTCTTCAACCCTGAAGACTGGTGTGGTATATCCCTCCAAAACATCAATGGACTCCTACCATACTACAAAGAGTTACATCTCATAAGACTGTAGTCTTTATAGCTGCACCACATCTCTGAGTGAACTCTCAGTGCAGACACCCAATATCAAATCAAAATGGTTAATAGTTTTGTACAGAAAAATGGATATCATCACCTATATGCATTCATGTTATGTGCACTTCATGCAAGGAACACATAAAAAATTAACACATCCAGATGTTAACAAATATTCCCATCTATTTCTCTTTCACAAGTCAAAATTGCAATGAAAAGTAGAAAAATTTTGAGGTCTTCATATCTCATACATTAATTTTGTTAAGACAATGGTGCATCAAGTGTGAAATATTTTACTGACCAACTAATCCAGTGTTTATTCAGCTTTCATCCTGTAATGCTTACACTGAAACCAAATCTAATGACACATATAACAAGAGATGCTTGGTAGATGAAGCAGTGGAAAGTACAATGAGGAACTCTTTATCACATTTATATTGGATATAAAAGTCATACCAAACACAGTGCTGATCACGCTTAACAACACACCCTTGACAGATGAGACAGTGGAAAGTACGAGGTGGAACTCTTCGCCTGCACACAGAACATGCCAATTCTGTTTCCTCATCCATATCAGCATGAACTACAAAGTTCAACTCTGCTCTTGTCCTCACCTATGGGACATAGTATAAAAATGAAAATTATGTAGAGGTATAGATGTCGGACTGCACTCCACACTATACTAATGAAAATACTGATTCTGTGGATAAAAATGCTTTTAAGTCATGTCTGTTTGAGGGGAAGATTTGAAACTCGTTAGATTATTCTCAGTAGAGTTGAGCTTGAGTTTCGACTCTGAAAGTGAAATTAATTGTAATAACAAGCAGATAGCTCAAAAAAGTTATAACCACAAACAAGTTCCTGTACGAATACTAAAGAACTGCCTGTTGAAATCAAAAGTCAACTGAACTATTCATATAGGGATCCTATTTGTTATAGGAAAATCTGATTCTGAAGAAAGCCAATCATTAATAAATAATGGCAAATAAAACTTAGAATAAAATTTCCATGCACTTTATATGCAAAAGTCGCAGCACTTATGAACATAAGCTGATTGCAAAGTGAAAGTGAAGTCTGTTAAGTGAAAAATAGGAAGGAATTAACAACGCTTCGCTGTGGCAAACTTCATACATCGAATGTTCATAAAACAGAGATACCTGTACTGTGGCTGGAGAAACTGGAAACAAATGGAAAGCTGCACATACAGGCGAGCCTCTACTTACAAACTTTCAAGAAACGAGCAATTCATATTTATGAATGTTGTGTGCACTAATAAATTGTGACTACCAATTCATTTAGCAAACACAGGACACCGCGCACAGGACAAATTAACATTACCAAATTTAATGACATATTTTATGAAAAAATAAATAAATTCAACTTACAAACATTCATTGTACACATTATGTTCATAAGTTGGAGTTCGCCTGTAGTTCAAATTTATAGCCTGTAAGGGACTGCTGCTGAAAATTCATTAAAATAAAAGGACAGTGATGACCAGTTCTTAAAATTCTCAGTGTTCCTACTGTTATTTATACAAAATATGTGGGAACTTTACAAACCTTATACAAGCATATTCCTGAAGATATAACTAGACCAATGAGCACACAATTCTCATGTGGCATGATCTCCAGAAACGGCACCACATTAAACTCAAATACCAGCAGAAGGAGAATAGCAGATGTCAAGGTCCAAACAAAGAAGAATTTTGTTCGTGGCAGGAATCGTACAAAGACAGTATACAAGTAACACATGCCAAACAACATGGTCAGTGAGACTAGCACTGTACACCACACGCTTTGGGCAGCAATATATGCTAGCACTGGCTGCAAGACTATAGGCAATGCTGAATCAATCGAAATCTGTTTGGCTCCTCCCCTCCATGGTATCCGTAACCGATCCTGGAAGGTGCTCATCATGCTGCTTACACGCTGAAATGGAACTCGCTCGCAGACAATTATCCTGAGAAAAAATAAAAAAAGAAACAAGTTTAATTTCACAAAATGATCAATACTTAGCGCAATACTATACTTTCATAATGCCGGTCACAGTAGTCGAGCGGTCTAAGGCATGCACTATCTTCGCTCGCTCAGAAGCCGGGATCATGGGTTCGAATCCCACTCAGGGCATGGATGTTTGTGTGCGTTTTTCTGTGTTTGTCTACAGGTAGAGGCCTTGCGATGAGCTGATCACTCGCCCAAGGAGTCCTACCGTATGTGTAAGATCTAGAAAAACCAAAGTGAACGGAGTTCATGGAGGTAGGCCTAGGCCCACTGGGGCTGTAGTGCCAAGGAAAAAAAATACTTTTATAATGCCACAGCATTTGGGCATCATGTGTCATCATTAGTGCCTTGATACAGTTACAACATTGAAGCCAACTGGGCATTTCAGAACTTCTACTCATAGTAATTCATAATTACAAAGTCAATAGAAAGTGTAGAATAGAATAGAATAGAATAGTGTAACGGACCAAAAATGAAACAATTCAAAATAATTCATAATTGTTCAAACAATTAGAATATGTATGACATGTTTTCAAACTCCATAAATGTTTCAGGCTAGATAATTCTCTAGAATCTTTTTTTTCTTCCTTAAAAACATATTTCATGTCACTATACCATTTAAATGTCTGAAACATCTATTATCATACAAAAAAAAATATCGCTTTAACAATGCATAATTATCTTTAATGAGAAAATGTAAATGATGAATATATTCTAAACATATTAACTAAAAGTGCTCTGCACAAAATGTTATTAAACATAAAACATATATATATTTTAAAATGTGTATATGCACTTCCATTTCCACATTCTATATACCTACAGAGTGTTTATATTATGCTTATAAGTCACAGAGATTATTGATGATGAATTATATGGCATTAAAAATAATGAATATGAAATGAGATGCCATAGATTGTTCATGATATATATTAAGGTGCTATTCTACCATTTGTCTAGGCCTGCAAATTTCTGGAATATTTACAGAACACATATGAAAATCTTACTATAAATCAGTCAAGTAATGAACCTCAAAATGACCCCACAGGGACTGAAATATGCTGGGCTTTTAAGCATAAACACTAGGAAATGTTTTCATTTGACAGTTACATTTTAATATAGTCATTTTAAATTAATTAATCTTACATACAGGCAATTCAATTATTTAATATACAGCCATTATGTTCCAACATTTTGGGTATAAAAAGTACTATATAATGCAGCACACAGTGCAGGGGGGACAGGGGGATCAAGGTCTACTGAACACTTTGTCACCTACAGCATAGTTAGTTAATTAGTTAGTTAGTTAGTTATTAGAGAGGGTGGGTTTCCCCATGCACTGTGACCAGTATTGGTCCACTGTGCTTCCCTCTGTGATATTCTACTGGTCTCTATACCCTACCGATATTGGTGCGTACCATCAGTCCCGACCGAGCCAGTGAGTTTCGCCTCTACTGGCTTGGCGGTATCTATAATGCTTCCCCCATCTATCAGAGGCATCAGAGACTACTGTTGGGCAGGAAATGTCCTTGAATTTAGCTCAGTGACCTCCTTTGGAGATATGAGGTTCTTTTACGTGCCGTAAAGCTACAACATGGGACCCACGGCTTAAAGTCCATCCCGTAGGACTTGTTCCCTGAATTTTTCCGCCCTTAAAAATTCGACGACCTCCGCCGGGTTTGAACCCACGTACCACGAGTCATGAGGTGGGAATGCTACCTCTAGACTACGGAGGCCGCTCACCTACAGCATAACTTGTGAGCATATTGCCTCCATCATCAGGGTCAAATAATAAGCAGAGTATGAAACCAGCGTGAGAGCATGTGACAATTGTTCAGCTTCTTCTTCAGCCCTGCAGATGGTGTCAACATATTCTTCAGAAACGACAGTTAACTTTCAATAGACTTCACAGCGTTATACCCTAGAAGATAGTACTCTTCACAGCCACCGCTGTGAGAACCTCAAATCCTATATAACTTAATTTTACTATGTCAGGGAGATAAATTAAAAATTGTTGATTAGCTGTAAGATATATTAGTATGCTCAGAAAAAAAAATTAATGTCCCACATATCAGGGGACCACAAAGCCTGAATAACATTCAAAACTAAGCCATAAATATCTGGTTATTAAACGAATATGCTTATTAATTGCTGGCATGTATAGTAGGTATTGTGCCGTCCATCAGCAAGGGGATTACAGAATTTCAGTTATTCATTTGCGTTCCATGCAACATCGAACACCCTCCATGTTTCATCAATCAATGTGAGCTTCAGCCATGACTTTTGTTTTCTGTTCTCTATACTGAACAAGGTCTAACATCAGACATCATAAAAGTATTAACATTTTCAGAATTTACTGTGAGTTGGAGGACCGTGAAGGAAAATTAAATTCTAGCCATGCCATTAATTTTACCACACAGAAAGCTAATATCCTTAAAATGGCCTTATTTTGAATAATAAAACATTCAACAATCATTTTATTTGGCAATAACATAGCTAATCATATATGGACGAATACTTTTAACTATAAGGATTAAATGTAATATTATATTTTATTTTTAAGATACAAGATTTAAATCGTAATTGCAATATGACTGAATCTGGAACCAATTTTAATGAACTGCGAATAAAATAAATGTTTTATTTTGTATCTATTATTACTATAAGTTATTTGTATATTATGGGACCTTGTCCTCGAAGATATTTTAGATACCTTAAATTGTACTGATGAAATTTAAGTTAAATAGGTGGCATTTTCATGTGTTTTGCATGTTTATAATTACTGTTATGATGGTGAATTGTTATGTATATGAGGTTTTCTGTTATAACATGGTTCTCTGGATGTTTTTAAACTTACATTTGTATATTTATACTTTCTGTATTCTGTTATGACACTCTCCTTATGGACATTTAATCTATGGACGTGTACTATATCTGAGGCAATATCGCCAAATGTAGATCTTGTGAACAAATAAAAAATGAATGAATGAATCTCATTGCTTCACTGATTAACCCCTTTCCCAACCATATACTATGGAACACAAAAGTCATTTAATAAAGCATAAAGTTCAGCCCTCTCCTAAAGAGAAGCTTTAATATACAAGGAAAAGTTTGAAATGTTCAATTTGCCTAAACAAGAACACATTTACACCTAGTTACTTATGTTAGAAACATTTCTCAGTCAGTGTATAGCATACCAGTCTAACAAGACCATCAAATGTATGTGAAACATTAATTAATTAAAAATATATCAATAATTTGCTTTTGATGAAGATCTGCCATCTACATCTTGTCCTGGGTTATAGGTCTATGTTTTACAGGAATTTAAAATCATGACTCAGTGTTCCCAACTCAATAATGAACAAATATCTCACATACATTCCTGACCAGCCCTGCCATAGCTCAGGCTGTTAGTCACCAGCTTCCCACTGCAGCGGCCTAGGTTCAAGCCCATATCAGGTCATGTGGGATTTGTGGTGGGTAAAGTGGCACTGGAGAAGAGTTTCTCCTGCCAATTCTCATTCCACCGACCACTCCACATTCATCGTCATCCATCACCTCGGGCTGATACAATAGGCAAATTATTGGCTGACGTACCAAGTGGACACAGTCTCATCCCACCCCAAGAAACTAACAACTACATTCTTGGCCAAATGGATAAGTACTGTTACAACTGCAGCAAATTAATTATATCTGAAAACACTTAAAAGTAGTTACTATCCTCCCTGTCTTTCATTGTACAGGAACAGGGATTTATTTAAACAAGAAAAATACCAATTATAACCTCTCAACGCTCTCATCCAAGTCCTCGCAATTACAGCAACAACCTAATATGTGGCTTCTTTCTTCATGAACATTCCAGTATTCACAGCAACACAGAGGGCTGCTATCCTGCCATTCTTGCTTGCCCATTACTCACATAAAATCACTTTCAGGTCCATTAGGAATGTAGCAGTGCATTTAATTATCAGACATCAAATATTCATATCACGGCCACGAATCCAGTTAATACTTCACACATTACTTTTTCATCACAGCAAATATAGTACTTGGCCAATAACTTCCAAGTACTCTACCTCTCGCCAACCAGACCTAACCCTCTACACACTCTACACATACTGCCAATAACGACGCTACTCAAGTGTAGCGTCAGGTGGACATAACGGGACATAAATTTTGACACTTTTGACCTTTTGACTGCTTTTGACATACACTCGTCTGCGAAACTGACAGCTTGGTCAGCCACTCCTTTACCTTATCGTGCTTTATTTATCTATTAGAACTGCTACTATTCCGCGGCGCGCCATGGCGTGACTGCAGGTTGCGCATGTTGTGCATTATGTCGATCATCGCGATTATTGGCTTAATGGCACATGTGTGAACCGTGTGAACGGACTGTGAAGAACGGTGTATGAATTTGTAGGCGTTTGTTATTCTTCTTGTATGAACATTGATATCAAGGTAGTTAGTTATTCATGTGTCTGCGCTGCTTATCAGTTTTTCATAGTTATTATTTCATTAGTCTTCAAGCCTAGAATGCTCAATTTGTAATTAAAATTAGGTTAGAAGTTGTCTTTAATGTGTTTACATAACATTGCACTAAGCACAGAACTGTGTTGTTACAGGGAATACTCCATCAGGATGCAGTTACGTTTTGGCTTGTGTGAACTCTGCAGATCAACACTGTTTTCTCCTCCAACAAGGATTGCATCTGTTGCAGAGTTTCATAACCATCCGGTTTGTTGCATTATTTTGAATAATTTATAAAGATCAAAGGAAAACTGAAGAATATTCCAACTCCCCTGTCTCTTCAGTCCTCTTCTATCCTCTAATGCCCTTTTTCACGCAATCTTGGGGATATGGGGGCTGGCAAAAGTGGGAATCCATGAAGAATAGAGAAGATGGGTAAGCTCCACTTTTGCAGTGTTCTGACAGCATTGCCCATGGAGTTGACATTACTGACATTACTGATCCTGTTTTTAATTTACATCATGCTTGCAATGTGATCAGAAGTCATAATAAATAGGAGAGAAAATATTAATGCAGGGATTCTGATTCTAAATTACTTGATACAGGAGAGTGACATGAAAAACTATGAATACAGCCTACAGTTTGAACATGTAGCATGGGGGCAATAGACTGCGCCATAGCTCAAGCAGTTAGTCGCTGGCTTCCCACCGTGGCAGCCTGGGTTCGATCCCGAAGTGGGATTTGTGGTGGACAAAGTGGTGCTGGGGCGGGGTTTCTCTGAATACTTCAGTTTCCCCGCCAATCTTCATTCCACCAAATTCTCCATCATCATAATCACCTGGGGCAGGCTATAATAGGCCAATCAGTAGCCGCCGTGCCGAGTGGACCCAGTTGGACTGCACCCCCCCATCAAGAAAATTTAAATTTAAAATGGGGGCAATAAATTGATGAATATGGCAAGATCCTAAATTTGTTCAAGATTAGGTTGTTAGGTAAATTAAAATAGTTTCTATTAGCCCTGATAACCACGATTAAATGTTGAATTTAGTGACAATGGATAAAAATCAATACTCAGAGACAGGTTCAATTGGTTAGATAGGTTAGAATATTTGTGTTAGGCCTAAGGCACATTATTAAAATCCAACATTTCAGACAAATGGTAAAAATCCAGATTCATTAATGGGGGTCTGTGGGAGGGGAGGGGGGTTTGCTGGGTGTGTTAGATTGCTGGGTTCTTGCTTGGCTTATTCTTTGACCCTAAAAATGGAGGTGACATTTTTCTCTGAAATGGTGTACTTTCAGCAGACTACACAGCATTATATCTAAGAAGATAGGAATCTTATTAAGTTTCTTGTTAAAAGCCTTTTCCCAGTTTTGAGACAAATTTTCTTCATGTCTCCTGTAAATTCATTGACCATTTTTACATGCATGTTGTAGGTCTGCCCTACACCCACACATTCTTCCACCTTCATTTCTTAAAAAATGGAAATAAAAAATTATGAATTAAAAAACCTGTTAATGGCAGAAAAATTCCCAATGAGCACATTACCATTTAATATTTTTTTTGTTGGGATAACTCTGTCGGTATAGCGACTGGCTACAGGCTGGATGACTGAGGGGTTGGAGTTTGAGTCCTGCTACGGTCAAGAATTTTCTCTTCCCCACGTCATCCAGACTGGCTCTGGGGTCCACCCAATCTCTTATACAATGGGTGCCGGGGCCAAAGCATGAAGCTGACCACTCACCTCCAGCTAGTGCTGAGGTTAAGAAAATGTGGATCTATAAATCCACTCCCCATATGCCTTCATGGCATAGTGCTTAGTTAGTTAAGCACGAACAACTTTACCTTTTACCTGTAAATGAAGGTAATCACATATTTCTGTTCTCTGGGATATAATTCTGTGTAGCCTGGTGAAAGTCAACCAAAGTTTCAGAAGAACACATCTCCATCTTCAAGTTTAGAGAGTAAGCCAAACAAGATACCAGCATGAAGACAGCACCAAGCAGAGCTGTGCTTGCATTCATGCTTGTCTCTTGCTTGGTGGCATGCTCCTCAAGAACAAAGCTTGACTCTCACCAGACTACAGAGTATTGTATCCTAGAAAGGCACAATAGATCACTGTGGTCGCAGTGCAAGGCCCAAGAAGGCCCACTCCTTGTACATTCATTGATTGTCTCCTAGAAAGTAGTCAATAGTCACCTCTATGAGAACCTCAAATTCAACATAAGGCAACCACATTTTCCTCAGACTTTGACTTCAGTTATAAATTTACAGAAGTCTCTTGTAAAAAGTTATGCATGTAGCACGAATTGGGGAGAAGAGGAATGTATATAGGATATTGGTGGGAAAGCTAGAAGGAAAGAGACCACTGGGAAGACCAAGATGTAGGTGGGTGGACAATATTAAAATGGATCTTAGAGAGATAGGATGGGATAGTATGGATTGGATTGATCTGTGTCAGGATAGGGACCAGTAGGAGGCTCTTGTGAACACGGTAATGAACCTTTTGGCTCCATAAATTTGCTAGGAAGTTCTTTAGTAACTGCACAATTTGGCGGCTTCTCAAGAAGGGCTCAGCTCCGTGAGTGAGTCCCCAGGATATGTTTCTAACTTTTGATTGCAGCCACAGAAAAGTCTGCTTCAGAACTACTGATCTAGAGTGTATAGCTTGTGACTAATATCATCATGCCAGAAGTGTTTTATAGAAGTGCTTACTGTACCTTGTAGCATTCAGTCATATTGCATCCCTAATTTGAGAGAAGTTTCACAAGCTGTTTATCGTGTCTCATGTTACCCCTCCGTAAACCCCACAATAGTATACTTCTCCCTTATCCCCATTTCTCTTGATCAGTTTGCATTAAAGCCAGCACTGTTAATTGATATCAGCCTAAATAATTTGAAGACATTGAAATTAAATTGCATTTTTCAAGCACATTTAACCAGGAATACCTGTATTTGTATCTCTTATTATTAGCACCATAAAAGTTTTACACTATATTGAAGGTATACTAAAATATTTTATATTTATATGTTTCCACAGGCTCTGTTAGCAAATGCACGTGTTGCTGTCAAGGTTGGAGCTTTAGGCAGTGAAGTAGACTCTTCAGAACAAAGAAAGAAGGTATGTTCTGAAAACCAAGTCCTTTTCATGTTATGTTTAGGTTACTATAGGTAAAATAACGGTTGCAGAATAATGCGTATGTTACAGGTAGCATCTTTTAACAGATTTCCCAAGAATCCTTTTTAATTTAAACATGATTTCAAACATGGAATCATATTCATTTTTTGTCCTTTTCATGTTATGTTTAGGTTACCATAGGTAAAATAATGGTTGCAGAATAATGCATATGTTACAAGTAGCAACTTTTAACAGATTTCCAAAGAATCCTTTTTAATTTAAACATGATTTCAGACATGGAATCATATTTATTTTTTGTCGCCATTGGCAAAACAGCCCTTTTTCAGCCATTGCCTTCCTTAGAAGATTCTGTCAGTTTTCGCTTTGGATTTCACAACGTTAATTTTTTTACAGAGCAAGGTCATCAGCCCTGTGTCCAAACCCCAACCTGGGGGACCAGCTCTCTGTATTTATGCCCACCAGTGACAGGTGGAGATATTCTAACCTACTGCCTTGTGGGGAATTGGGGAATTTATTTTTCAAGACAGATAATCCAAAGATTATCAGTAGGCTGAAAGGCACAATATTTTTAGTTATTAAACAAAATAATGAACAAAGAATATAAAATACACTGGAGGTATTAACATGTGGGCCAGAGAATATTATGGGAAACTTTTGTGGCTCCCCCCAAAACTGTGTGTTCTGGACAGAAACTAAGACGAAGGAAATTCACATTTTAATTTTTGGAAGACGTTGTTGTTTGATCAGTTTCAAAATGGTATTGAAAAGATCTTGTTTTTGAATTGAATTTGCTGCATGAACTTATCCAAGTAAGACTTAAGATCTTTTACAGCCAATCATACAGTTCCTTCACAATGCAACTATTTTTGTTCTTATTCTTTCCCTTTCACTTTCCCTTTTAATTAATTAAGTAATATGAGGTTTCATCCCGGGTCTGGTCAAGTTGGATTTGTGGTGGACAAAGTGGCGCTGGGGCAGGTTTTCTCCGAGTACTTTGGTTTCCCCTGCCAATCTTCATTGCTCCACAATCACCCTCACCTATCATCTGGGGCTGGTACAGTAGGCCAGAAGTGGCCGCAGTACAAGGGACTTAGTCCCACCCCACTAGCAATAAAAAAAAAAGTAAGTAATATAGTATGATAGCAGGAGTATTGTGTTTTATCTTTTATTACAGGTGTTACGAATTAGTTGTAAGAGGAGTGAATACAACCTTTATGAAGGTCAAACATATGGTAAATTTGAAAGCATTCCATTGGCATCTAAAGGTTGGCACCACAGAAAGTCTAGAGGAGATTTCTTCACAATCCAAAAGTATCGGGAAGTAAGTAAATACATTTATACATATGTATATCTACCAGCTATAGTTTTTATTGAATTTCCGACCATTGCGCACACAGATTGAAGTCATGTGCGTATGCAACACATGTTGAGTAATGAGAATAGTTCCACATTTTATAAATATGTACGAGAAACATTTAGTAAATTCCAGTTTTGAATTACAGTTGGTAGACGCTATTGAGATTGGAATAGAATTGCATTATCTGGCATATATCATTTTAAATGTTGCATCTAGTGGCAAAAATATGAATTATAGCGTTAATTTACTTTGATTTTCAAGATGAAAATGGAGAAAACTGATGTGTATGATACTGCTGCTGTTATGAAATGTCTTCTAATGAAACGAGTTTCTAGTTTTGGAACTGATTTATAATCTTATCCAGCAATAAGGAATTTGAATGGTATATACCTCCGGAAAGAGAGAATCCTAGTCTTAATGAAGTGATGTGCTATACATTTATGTCACAGATGCAGACATTTGCCGTATTAAGACCTGTAAGGCTATGACATAACAATTCATGTTCATGAGTTACTGGTCCGAAAAGTGTTCCTTTTTGTCCTTTAATTCTTTATGTTTTGTACCTTTAAAATCCATTTAATGTTCTCCTCCCATGTATATATGGTCCTCCAAAATTCTCTATGCATTTATCACCTTTCCCATGGTTGCTACATTTGCTCACCCCAATATTATTAATAAGATCTAACAGTTTGTGATGATGGTAAATTGTTACAATTAATATGTTGCTGGACATTATCCATCATCTTGTCTGTTCTTAAAAAACCGTCTAGTTTCTATTAAAAACACAACGTTTCGGGAACTGGACTCTGTTAGATTCTGTTAGATTCCAGTTCCCGAAACGTTGTGTTTTTAATAGAAACTAGACGGTTTTTTAAGAACAGACAAGATGATGGATAATGTCCAGCAACATATTAATTGTAACAATTTACCATCNAATATTATTAGGTGAAGACTATGAATAATGAAGCTCTTTGTTATCGTACTATGTTATCCAGTCTTCCTCCCTCTTAGGTCTAAGTATTATTCTAAGTATCCTGAATGTATTTTTGATGGTTACAAACTTAATTGAATTGTTTTATTTCAGAACCCAGCAATTTGTAATTCATCTGAGAGTGGTATCAGTTTCAGTGACACTGGCCTTAGCAGCAACATTATCGATATACTGGAGGAACAGGAAATCACAGAACCAACAGTCATCCAGGTATTTCTTCTAGTTTTCATTGCTAGTGGGGTGGGGCTAAGTCCCTTGTATTGCAGCCACTTCTGGCCTCTTGTACCAGCCCCAGATGATAGGTGAGGGGGATTGTGGGGCAATTGGTGGAATGAAGATTGGCAGGGGAAACTGAAGTACTCGGAGAAAACCTGCCCCAGCACCACTTTGTCCACCACAAATCCCACTTGACCAGGCCCGGAATCGAACCCAGGCCGCCCCGGTGGGAAGCCAGTGACTAACCGCTTGAGCTATGGCGTGGCCCATGTCTGCTAGTTGAAACATTTGCAGTTTTGTGAGAAACAGGGATATGGGTGTTACCAACCATCATCTTTGAGAGAGTAACACTTTCATATTCAGAATGACCTGGGTTGAAATCTCAGCCCAGAGACCAGCTGTCCTGATTGAGGGTTTGCATAGTTTTTCCTCAGTCCTTCCAGGCAAGTGCTGAAAAGGAATATACAGAACTGACAAATAAAAATGATGCAGATCTAAACATGTCTGTACATGCTAAAATTAAAATTTAGAATTGCAAATATTCAACCATAGATAAATTAACCATCCAGGTGGACATTACTGGACTGACATCTTTGGAGTCAAATTTGATGTGAATTTTTTTGTAGCAGTTACCATGTTGTGGCACTAGTATTGTCAGAATTATTATGCACATGAGAATGATTTCAATTAATTTTTCTCTTGAAAATGCTGGTATTTACATATGATGATTTTTGAGAAATGCCATAGCAATTTTAATATGTTTTGCAGAAAGATGGTATCCCTACTATACTGGAAGGACGTAATACACTCTTAACTGCAGAAACAGGGTGTGGTAAGACCTTGGCATATCTCCTGCCTATGATAAATCAAATCCTGATGTGGCGTCTTGTGTTAAGTGAACATCGATTCAACAGCCCTCTTGGTGTAATTGTGTCACCCAACAGGGAATTGGCAAATCAGATTGGTGTAAGTTCACATTACTTGTAACCAATTTTAATATCTTGTTAGTCATTTCAGATCATCTGGTTTGCAAAACTTGACATGTTACTTCTCCTTTAAGTCTAGTAATTCAGGAAATTTATGTATAGCGTAACAAATTTGACATAATTGGTCCCCACCCCCTTTTTTTAAGAAATATTTTATAAACTTTTAAGACTTATGGACATGAAATGTGTGCTGATATGTTGGGTTTTTGGACTTTATCCATCGTCCTGGTTTNTGAAATGTGTGTTTCACTTTTCTCTGCAGCTTTTGTCAGATAAAGTTCTTGCTGCATGCTCAGGATGTGTGCAGAAATGCATGTAGATTTCCATGTAAATGGTCTATTCATAGTGTATAATTTTAACCAGGTCAACAAGTCTTAGTAAAATTCTCCAGTATGAAATTTCATGCAAATCTATTGCGTAATTCTCAAATTTTTACCATGCAGAGAGACAGACACACATGACAAAGCCATTAGGCACATTTTTGCTACTTTTTGTTGTGATCACACTGAATTATCACTGAAACACAAATACATCTTCACTTTCCTGGCCTCTTTTCACTTTGATCAATGAGTTAGGGTTACTTGACAGGTTATTTGACCTGAGGGGTTGGGGGCTGAGGGATCAACCAATCAATCCTTTCAAGCAGATCCCTCTCAGACATATAAAAGCAGCTTAATGCATGAAAGGAACATTGCTTAATATAAAATATCAGTTTCATCAAGATCTATAACTCTTAACTTGAACCATTTTCAGTAGTGGAGGCAGGTTATAATACCTCCACTGGTGGTACTGTGAGCTGCAGAAGGTGACAAAAGGAAACCCAGTGCCAGGGGATATAACTGGGTACTCTGTCACTGGGGAACATAAATACAGGGACCTGGTCCTCCAGGTTGGGGAGGTTGGATGTAAGGCTGTCGACCTTGCTCTGTAAAAAAATTATTTTTGCAAAATCCAAAGAAGTGAAAACCAGATCAATCTGGCAGAATCTTTTAAGGAAGGGTCCACCCAACCTCCTGTGCAATGGGTACTGAGGTCAGATTCTGTGGGGGTAAAGCAGCTGGTACATGAAGCTGACCACTCCCTTCCATCTAGTGCCAAGATACAAGAATGGTGGGGTTATACCTCCACTCCCCCACATATCTTCATGGCTTAGTGCTTAATTAGTTAAACATGGACAATGTTACCTTCAAACAATAGATTTGTTTCTGCAGTTAGTGAGCATGAAGACCGATATGGGTTACAGCAATTTAAAGAATGCATTTAGAAATATATGCTGAAATTGAGTACATCTGTCCTTTGGTTTATTGGCGAGATTCACCGATTTTTTTTTTTATTCTCTTACTTGATTGAAATCTTGGTTACATTTTTATTTTCTGACATTTTACTTTTAGGAGAATACTGTATATTGAGATCTCCCAATGTTTCAGGAAATAGCTGAGACGTTTTCGAGAAAATTGATGTTTACTTCAAAGGTGCTAACAGGTGGTCATACTAAATCAAAAATAATGAACCCATCATTTGAGGAAGTTGATTTGTTGGTAGCAAGTCTTGGAGCACTTAGTAAACTTACTACCACAGGTAAAATACACATCTATTTGTATAGAATTTGGAACAAGCGAAGGAATTGTTAGAACAGCAAGTTGAACTGACATTCAGTAAAAGTCATGCTAGAAGGAACACGTCTTCTTTTAACTCCTTTTGAATATAGAGAGGTCAGCATAATTTATTAATTAATAATTAATTGCCATGCATAACCTAAAAAAATCACATCATTGCTATGTTTGTAATTTTCAAGATGCAAGTATTGTTTTATACAAAATTTTAGGTGAGATTGTAATTTAATGCCATACCAAATATCACATTCTTAACTAAAGAAAGAGTAAATGTACATATCATGTTCCTCATGCTATTTTACATTGTGCACAATTTGACCAGTACTCTAGAAATAAAATGAAATGTACCTCCGATATAACAGAATCCATTTTCTTCTGCTGTATGTTTCATACAGATATTTGTATACATGCAGCCATCTCTTTCAGTTCATTCACTGCAAGTAGATGAATATTTCTGGAGCTCTGAGTGTGACATCATAACATGTGATGTGGATGAAATGTCATTAAGTAAGCTGCAAAATAAACAGACTGACATATATACAGAGAGTTTTTTAACTCTGTTGACCAGTACACAGATGTGTGCTTCATGGCAACTTGTGTGTGGCTTCCTGTTGAGGCACATGTGAATTTTGCTGATGAATCAGCATGCCTGATGACTGATAACATTTGGATTGAAGATAAGTAATTAACTTGTGGATCACGTGATGGCATTATGTTTCATGGCGAGCAATGCAGTTCATGCATGGGAGCTTGTTTATGATTTGTCAGCAGTAGGCAGCAGTTATCAGCTCCATTAACCATTCATTCTTAGTTACAATTAGTGAGCGGTATGGTATACTTCAGAGCAACATGTATTTATGTATATGACATCTATGTGAAATATGAATCTGCTAGAAAATGTCAGCAGAAACTTCAACATAAATTTCATGATGAAAGAATTCTCGGCAGACAAACAATTCACAATTTGGTGAATAAACTTAGAACAACAGGACTCTTAATAGACAAGAAGTAAAATAATAAGTGCCTGAGTGATTACTGAGGAGAAGTTAGATGACATAGGAGCCAACCTTGAATATAAACCTAGAAAATCACTTAAATGTCTAGCACAAGAGACTGGGGTGTCAAAGCCTAGTGCAAGTACAGCAGCACAGTTGCTATATCTTAGACCCTGTAAAACAGTAATCCATGCCATACAGCCACACAGTCCAGCTAGCACAGGGTTCATTTTCGAAGTTGATTCCTACAGTCTGCCATCGAAGGTGAGATCGATCTGCAATTGACATTCTTTTTTGATAAAGCATGGTGTCACTTGCAGTGATACATATATACGCAAAATAATCGCTACTTATAGTTCACAGAATCCACATCTAACCCACAACATCCTGCTCCATCCAATGAGGGTTGGTGTCTGGAGTGCTGTAATTGCAAGAAGGGTTGTTGGAGCCGTGTTTTTTTTAACAAAACCATTAATTGCAAGATATGTGCAGGTCCTTTTCAGCCAAATCTTTCCAGAGTTGACAGAAAAAAGAAGACTCGGCGTCTTGTTTCAGCAAGACTCCGCTACTGCCCACACTGCACATGTCTATTCAGTCCTCGTCTGATGTCTTTGGGGACAGAATTATCATCAGTGGTATTTCTCCTGGGGTTGTTTGGAGGAAAAAATTTACAACAGTAACCCCTGCATGGAAGAATTAAAAGAAAATATTCTTAGGGAAATTGCAAATATTCCCACAGAACAGCTTCAAAGCATAAATCAGAACCTCTTCCACCTTTATGAGGAATGTCTACACATAGAGGGACAGCATTTTCAATGCCTGTGATCTGTGAATAAAGTTAAGAACTTCCCTTAATCCAAATGTCAGCTGTCAGGCATCAGCAAAATTCGTATGTGCACCACAGCAAGCAGCGCACTGGCCACCGTGAAGTGCAGAGCCATGGAACCGGTCAACAGAGTAAAAATCCTCCATGTGTAATGTTAACACGTTGAGTTTTCTAGACATTGCAACTGTGAAGCAAACTTTTATGTGAGATTTGAGGTTGTCACAGCTGTATCATGATTATGGGCTTCTAGAATATCAAATTGTATAGTTTTATAGATAGATAATAACATATCAGGGGAACCTGCTGCCTCCGTCTTCAGGGTGCTCTGAAAATGGAGGTAGTAGGTTCCTCTAAAATATTGGTAGCTATATTGAAGGGCACAGTGACATATTCCAGAAGACTGTCAACTCTCTACATTGCTGGTTGGTTTGAACCCTTCTTCCTGAGCCCATGCTCACATTAAAACACTGACATGTCGCAGGTATCTACAACATGAAGAGTGTACACCATGTGGTGCTGGATGAGGCCGACACACTACTGGATGATAGTTTCAGTGAGAAATTGTGCCGTTTTCTGAGGCATTTTCAGGTAAGCAGTCCTGAAATGTTCATCTCATTAAATATTACCATGTTGCTTAAAAGGTGGCCTTTAAGCTGTGGATTAAACTGTCTGATATGAGCTGGAGCATACAGTATGTGTGCACATTCAGAGTAAAAATTTAAGGGGGTAACTTTGCAGAGTTGCTCCACAGTATAGAAAATATACAAAAAATGAATGTCAGAGCAAGTATCTTATATCAAGTTGGTATAACTTGGATTGGTCATATTTAGTCATTTCCTTTAAATTTCACAGTTCTGTCACCAAGCTTAATCAAATGACAACACTTCTCACTTTTATTCAGAGGACGTACCTAGTTCAAACACCAATTGTTGTGACTGAGGTTTCTTTTGTGGATTTCTTTAGTCCCTTCAGGCAGTTGCTGGAATATTTCCTTGAAATAGGTCATAACCACTTCCTTCTCGTCCTTTTCAATTCATTTTATTCACCCATCTTACCGTCTTACATGAGTGCTTTTTTGACTTCATGTTTTGTTTCGTCTGTGATGGATGGCAGAATCAAACAACGTGTCTGCATCAGGTTCTACGTGAACCTCGGTAAATCCACTACCGAAACCCTTGAAATGCTTTATAAGGCTTTTGGAGAACATTCTTTAAGCCAGACAGAGGTTTGTGAATGGCAGTCACATTTCATCACCAGACGAGTGTCAGTTGAAGATGATGAACGTTCAGGGGACCTAGCACCAGCAAAACGACAGAAAATGTGTACAACATTCAAGAATTCATCCACAAAGACCATCACCAAACAATCCATGAGCTCACAGACACCTTTGGGATCAGTTATGGAGTCTGCCAGGAGATCTTAACAGAAAATTTAAACATGTGCTGCATTGCCGCAAAGTTTGTTCCCCAACTCTTGACACATAATCAAAAGCAGTGGCACGTAAACGTATGTTTTGAGCTACAAGAAATGGCTAAAGTGGACCCAACTTTTATCTCCATGATCATTATGGGTGACAAAAGTTGCGTTTACAGTTATGATCTGGAAACAAAGCAACAATCGTAACAGTGGAAGAGCCCACAATGAGCAAGAGCAAAAAAGTCTCAGCAGGTCCAGAGTTCAACAAAGAGCATGCTTATCCTATTTTCGACCTGAAGGGGATTGTTTACCATGAATTTGTTTCTCCTAACACTACGGTCAACTCTGACTTTTACTGTGACGTTTTGAGATGCTTGAGAGAAAATGTGCAACAGAAAAGACTGGAACTTTGGCGCAACCACAACTGGCTCCATCACAACAATGTACCTGCCCCTACATCCCTGAAAACCACAGAGTTTGTGACTAACAACAACATGGTTATCATTCTCTATCCTCCCTACTTGCCAGACTTAGCCCCCTGTGATTTCGCTTTGTTTCCCAAATTGCAAATGAAACTGAAGGGACGTTTTGGAACAGTGTCTGACATCCAAAGGGAATAGCAAGCGGTACTCAACAGCATTAAGGAAAATGACTTCAGTGGTGCTTTTGAAGCATGACAAAAATGTTGGAATCACTGTATACATTCCCAAGGAGACTATTTTGAAGGAGGTGGCAGCCAAAATTGAGTTAGTTAAGTCAGTATTTCTTTTTTGACCTAGTCTGGGAACTTTCCAGTAACACCTATTGTCTGAAGATTATTTGAATGCATCATGTGTAATGATGAAAACTGAAGATTCAGAAGGAGGTTTGAGGACATTAAAAGAAGTCATAACACACAAAATTGACTCATTTAATCAAAGACATAAGGTTCACACTGTGTGTATAGCAGCACTGGCTTGTTTTTGATGGCATTTGTCTTGTTGCAGTTTCAATTCAGAACAGCCACCAGTACACTAACTGCTGTGCCAGCAGGTGCCCAGATGACACTGGTTAGTGCCGTAGTGCCAACAAGCCTTACGGATATACTGAGTCCTGTTATACAGGTATATTTGAAACAGATTACTAAACTGATTTTTCTTATACTGTATTCACAGTTTATACTTAATCATATGTTCACCCTGTGCTGTAATGTGGCAACATATGGAGAAGCTGGATTGTTTATCAAGTTCAGCATAAAACTATCACAGAATTGCTGCATCCTTCTCATGTTCACTTTAATTTAAATAAACATGAAACACTGAACTTTGCATGTGCAGGAAGTTACAAACAGGTTCAGTTCCAGAAGCTCATAAGTGCTTTGTTCAGCTCTTGGACTGTGATTTCCCATAAACATGGTGATAGATTCCCGAGCCAGCCCACAACAGACTATGTAATACTGTTGTAATAGCAGTAATGAAGTAAGGCAGAAATATGAACATACCAAACAGCAAATAACTTTTTCTTCTTGTTGGCTATTTGAATTCAGGCACTGCCTTCCTTGTGGAAGTGTGGTTCTTGAGGATAAATAGTTTTATCCGGAGAGTATGAGGAAATTTTTCTGGATGTTGAAAGATGGGGGAGATGAATGCATATAGGATATTGGTGGGAAAGCCAGAAGGAAAGAGACCACTGGGAAGACCAAGGCGTAGGTGGGTGGACAATATTACAATGGATCTTAGAGAGATAGGATGGGATGGTATGGATTGGAATGAGCTGGCTCAGGATAGCGACCAGTGGAGGGCTCTTGTGAATGCGGTAATGAACCTTCAGGTTCCATAAAATGCTGTGAAAATTCTTGAGTAGCTGCAGATTTGGCTCCTCCATAAGGGCTCAGCTCCATAAGTAAGTAAGTCAAAGGATACTTCAATAGCTATAAAGATTGATGGCACTAGTTCCAATGGACCAGTACTTCATAAGAGTAAAGAGACATTTGTATATAGTGTAACCTCTGTTTAATGTCCTCAGTTTAAGGCTTTGCTGCAGGTATCATTCGTTATCAGTAATCCCGAGTCAATAACCTCAGTTTTAAATTTCTTCCAATTAAGATTTTCCTCAGTTTAATTTTCAGATCCACTGCTCCCCAAAGAAACATTAAACTGCTCTTCATATAACTGAATTATTGAAATGACACATTTGTAGGAACTTAAAGGCCTACTATAATAGCTGAAATGTTAGAGGCAGTACCTTTATATGTACTGGGGCTGAAAGTAGAAGCTCCACATCCATTCATTAAGAGTATTATGCTGCTGGCATTTCATCTCTCTGTTGTTCAGTTAGGGTTCAATTCAGAAATGGCCATTCTAAAACAGTAATTTAATGTATGTATTTCTTGTTGAATTTCGTTTCCTAATAATTTTCTCTCAGACTGACTCATTAGTGAGAGTTACAACAAGTCAAGTTCACCGGCTGCTACCACATGTCCCACAGAAGTTTTATCGACTTGGCAGATCGCATAAGCCTGGTCAGTTGCTTGCTATGGTTAAAAGTGATACTGCAAAGAAACATCCTGTTATCATATTTAGGTAATTATGAGATATAATAAGTCAGTTAAGTTAAGTGAGTATAATTTGATGGAAGAATTCCATTGTAAAGTTAGTGTTAAAACATATTTTTGATCTTATATAATTGATTATATAAAACAGAATTTATGTAGGAGTTGGGATAGGTCCCAGTCTAGAAAACCGAGATTTACAACCGTGGGGATCCATTGCACTGACCACGTGACACCTCCTATCCTCAAAAGTTGGCACTAACTTCGCCGACAAGTGGCGGTCGCTCGGTTGGTATAGTTTGTTTGTGGACCACAGGCCAAGGATTTTTTTGTTGTTGTTGGGATAGGTCAGTGAGTATACCAATGGACTATGGGCTGGATGGCATGGGTTCAATTCCCAGCAGAAGCAAGAGATTTTCTATGTTCCACAATATCCAGACCAGCTCTGGGGCCCACCAAGCCTCCTATCCTGTGGGTACTGAGAGCTCTTTCCACAGGGTGAAAGCGACTGGGGTGTGAATCTGACCACTAACCTCCAGCTAGTACTGAAGTCAAGAATACGCATTCATGCATTCTGTCTCCACCATTCGAGCTTCCAGCTGTCATGTCACAATATCATTAATATGAAATACAATTTTCACATAACATATAAGAACTGATTTGAAGCTATCTTCTGGGATATAATGTCATGTAATCTTGCAAAAGGTAGCCAGCATTTTGGAAGAACATATCCTCTCCATCAGGGCAAAAGAGTAAAGCCAAGCAGGAGACCAGCAGGCAGCAAACAGAGTTCTACTTGGCATTTGAGACGAGTTTCAACGAACCACACGGTGTTATATCTCAGAAGACAGACCTCATCATTTAAATAATTACTTACTTGGACCAATAAATGAGATTTTGGGAACAGTAAATCAATCAATCATTACAACCCTAGTAAAAACTTTCATATGATAAAGACTGGTAATGTATAGAATGGAACCATGACCGCACTAAGGTTTGTTGGAGACGGCACCACAGTGGGTGAATTTCTTTAAAGTTCTTTTAATCTTTCAAGTATCATTAATTCTCAACGGTCATTGTGAAAATTACTGTTTTATGGGGTGTGTAAATATTTATTCCATGTTAGGTGGGTCCTTGTCACCACGGCATGGCACGTCCTCAGGTTGCGGATGGAGGAGACACCCTCCAGTTTTGGAGGGAAGCTGTGAATATATTGAATAAGCAGTTGCGGACAGCCAATAAGGGGTGGCCCTACAGCTTGGGGGTTGGGCGTGGGGCTAACAACTCCTCACCATAAAAACTCAGTATGCTACGAAAATGAACACAAAACCTCAGACCCGGACTGATTCCTTGGATAAACGACCTAAGCTAATGAATATGGATATGAGATTTGGGATCTTAGAGAGATAGGATGGGATGTTATGGATTGGATAGATCTGGCTCAGGATAGGGACCAGTGGAGGGCTCTTGTGAATACAATGATGAACCTTCGGGTTCTGTAAACTGCTGGGAAATTCTTGAGTAGCTGCAGAATTGGCGGCTCCTCAAGAAGGGCTCAGCTCCATGAGAAAGTAAGTAAGTAAATATTTATCATATGACATACAATCACATCCCAAAACACAGTTATTTTCATAATCACTGAATGAGACCTCAGAATTCAAACAGTGGTTATGTCATTATAAATAAGGATATTTTTGTATGTGAATTTTGTAAGAATGATGTGACTGCATTTGTTGCAGCAACAAGTCATCAACATGTGATTGGATATCAATGTTCCTGAATGAGAATGGTGTGAAATGTGTAAACCTGAATGGAAAAATGCCACTTGATATTCGGACAGGGAAGCTGAGGTTATTTCAGTCGGGCGATGTCAATGTCATTTCTTGTACTGACATTGGTTCTAGAGGCATTAATACAGTCAGGGTAAGTGAGGGTTCTCTGGAGCAGAACATCATTTGATAGTTATGATCATGGCCTGGATTTTGATGACATGTCATCTTTTTTTCATTGTACCCTATCCGATACTCTCAAATATATAAATCTCGTATATGAGCTGCTGGTTACAGAAATGTAAATTTTATAGGTAATTTTTTTACTTTTAAGGGCATTTCTTGTCATTTTTGGCCATTTTAGGGAATTTTTCTTCATATGTTTTCGGAAATGTGAATAACATGGAAGTGAAGTGTTCTTGCTTTTCTCCTTTAGCTCATTTTTCTGGATTTTTTCAGTCATTTTATAGGTCATGTTTTTAATATTTTCAGGTCGTCAAAATCTGGGCCCTGCATATTACATTTTTGGCTCATATTTTAGGTCATTTTTCTGGATTTTTTCGGTCATTTTATAGGTCATTTTTTAAATATTTTCAGGTCGTCAAAATCCGGGCCCTCGTTATGATATTACCGAAATTCATTAACTTTTTAATGTTTCTTACAAAAATAACAGAATCTTTACAATTGTTTTAGTTTATGCACTACTTAGATAGAGCATGAATTTTGGTACTGCTTTTATGTTGTAAAAATATAAAATTACAGCAGTCATCTTGGTTTGTTCTTCATATCAATATTTGAATTTTTAAATTAAAAAACTGTATTACATTTCCCTGGACTGCTGTTTCAAAGGGATACATTTTGGGTCTTTGTAACTTTTTTTATATGATGAACAATGAAAAATGATGTTTCACGACTGGCATCAGAAAATCTGTATTGAAATGTTGCTGTTGAATTATTATCCATTTGTTACATATTTGTGTTTCAGGTAAAACATGTGATTAATTATGACTTCCCTCTGTACATGGCTGATTATATTCATCGTTGTGGGCGCACAGGGCGTGTTGGAAGCGTTGAAGGCTGTCACGTTTCAAATTTTATTGCTGGTTTGAAAGAGGTTGAACTTGTGCAAAAGATAGAGGTTTGTGATCTTATTTTAACTGCTCTGTTTTCTTCATGTATTTACACTGAAATGAGTCTGAATTCTGTTTAGATCAGATGAGAGATAGGCATATTGTATCATATTGTTCTGCTCTCGGATAAATGCTCAGGTTTCTAAAGCACCCATTTATCCCCTTTTTCTGTGAAGTAAAAAAGAAAAAGGTAAAGCTATCTGTGTAACAGGCCATGAAGGCACATAGGGCTATGAGACATTGAGGCTTCCACATTATATTGACAGTCGGCTCACAAATGGCAGTGAGGTTGTCAACTGTACATGACGGTAGTCCGCCCTTTACTCCCAGGAAGATTCCTGGTACTCATTTATGTTAGAGGCTGAGTTTACCCCACAACCATAGTGCTGCTGGTAGGATTAAACCAATTGAAAAATTTGATGACCTCATCAGGAATCGAACCCCTTCTGGCATAGTGCCTCAACCAGCTACACTACCATGTTTCCCTCCCCCCCCCTACCATGCACCCATTCCCTATAAGATAGATGTATATACAGTAATTAGTTGCCAAATTAATTATGTGGTATATTTTGTTATATACAGGAAGCTGCTCGAAAAATGGACACACTGCCCAATGTCAATGGTAACATAACAAGAACAATTAAATTCAGAGCTATGAGAAAAATGGAAGATCGATTTATGTGAAATGTGAAGTTGTGTACTTTAAGTATATGTCATATATTGTGTCATTAAACATACATACTACATATTGAAACTGTTTCATTTCCTTATTTACCATATTTGTATCTATATTGATGTGCGTTTTGGACATTAGTTACAAAACTAATGTAATTGTGATGAAATGTTCTTGTGAATGTTTCATCTCCAAGACTATTTGATGGATTTCAGTTAAATTTAGTCTACACTGAAAGTTAGTGTGAAAGTCGCTTGGTTTCTATGAGTAAAGTATAATCTTGCTTTGTATAAAACCCGTATAAAAGTAACTTGCATTTTAAAATTTTGAAGAGGATGGTAATGCTTTGTAGTTCAGTGGCAGTTCACTGATGTCTTGAAGGAACATATCGCCTCCATCTTCAAGGCTTCAAGAGTAATCCAAACAAGAAAGCAGCAATCAGAGCTCTACTTGCCACTGTTGTCATGTCACTTTCATGCATGGCATACCAAAGGATCCTGAAGACATAGGGGATACGTTGCACCAAGACCTCGCTGGACTCCTACTGAACTACATAAAACAAAAAACCAAACTCCGTGGCCTGTAGTCTGCAAGCAAACTATACTGACTGACCAGCTGCCGCTTGTCGGCAAAGTTATTGCCAACTTTTGCGGATAGAGACTGTCATGTGGTCAGCGCAATGATTCCCCACGGCCGTTAGTCTCGTTTTTCTGGACCGGAACTGCTATTTCCTTGAAATAGCTCTTCAATTATCCTCACCATGCTGAGTGGACCCCGTTCCAGACCCACTTACTTACTCATGGAGCTGAGCCCTTCTTGAGAAGCCACAATGATTCTGCAGCTGCTCAAGAATTTCCTAGCATTTTATGGAACCCAAAGGTTCATCACCATGTTCACAAGAGTCTTATCCTGAGCCAGATCAATCTAATCCATACCATCCCATTCTATCTCTCTAAGATCCATTTTAATATTGTCCATCTACCTACGCCTTGGTCTTCCCAGTGGTCACTTTCCTTCTGGCTTGCATTACTCTTCTCCCCCATTCATGCTACATGCCCTGCCCACCTCATCCTCCTTGACTTGATCATTCTAATTATACTTGTTCCAGACCCACTACTCAGAAAATCTGGTAACGCCGAGAATCAAACCCGGGACCCCTGGATCTGTAGGCAGGAAATCTGACCTGTAGACCACTGCTGTTGAACTTCCACTTCAGCGCTCTCTGGCGCCCCTGGCTCTGCCTGAAGTATCTGAAACGGCCACTACGAGGTGCTGAGATGCATTTATCAGAACGGGTCTCAGCGGAGCAGCGCATGTTAATCTGTTGCAGGGCATAGCAGGACGTATTAAATGTTGGACGACAGTTTGTGGTGTGTCGTATCTCATTTGTGTCACGTGACGAAGGCTTTGTAGTAGGAGGTTCGAGATGCGGTGCGTGTTATGTTGATTTCTTACGGCGACTGTTACGCTTCCAGATTCAGTCGTGTGGGTAATGCGTTGACGTGAGATTGTTTTTGGTCCTGCTGGTGTTTGGAGGTCATGTGGAGTGGTGGTGAAATGTGAATGAAGAGTTAGAGTCTGTTGTTTTACTTTGTGTTGTTATTTTGTCTTGTTTCACCCGGTAGCTGTTACTTGTGGTGTAAGGCTGCGAATGAACGAAATATATTTACTGGTGAAATCTGTATAAGACTGACGAAGTTCGGCCCGCAGATACTTTGATGAGTTCAGTTATTCATCTGTACCAGGAGTTCGACAGGACGTAACGCTGTTTTGTGTGCAGCGTCAACGACGAACGTTACAGCCAGCAGAAGATGTAAGAATGCGTTGTTATTAACTTGCAGTTCTTTCATTGTTACGTTCTACATCAAGTGTTTAAGGTTCAGGCGGCTGTGACATTGGAGATTATTGTTTTCTGGAATGTGACGCTGTGTAGTGTGATACAGATTTTTTAAAAAGTTTCTGAGGAACCACCTGGCTCTATCGTCAGGGTAGAACCTGTTACCACGTAGAAGATTCTGCCAAGAAAGTGGAGAGTGTTGATTTCTCCAAAATGTTTGTACATAAATACCAGTTTATATGGCGTCACATCATAGAAGACCGTAATCTTGATGAAATGTCATGTGTGAATACCCGAGCACTATAGTTCTTTGTCTTATGGCTTTACGGAAATGTATTATTTCAAATCTGACGGACGGCCAGTTTAAATGAAATTGTTGCAAGCATTAATTTCCATGTATGGAATATTCGGGTTATGTTATTCGAGGAGCTTGGGGCGTTTCCGTACCGGGAACCTCCCAGAAGTTGACGTATGCGGATAACATGACCTTTCGAGTTTCCCTTCCCACCGTGTACCCATACCAAACACTGAAATGCAAAATTTACCCTGATCACAAGCAAAAGGTAGTTTGATCGTGTAAAAGCGTGTTTGCCGTCATACCAACCAGAACAACGTGTATACTGTACAGCGGAGTTCCTTTGTTGTTCTGGTTGCAGACCGGTTTAGAATTGAGATTTCTCACGGCGGTGACTCTGAAGATTACTGTATTAGGGACGCCCCCCCCCCTTCTTATTTTACTGCTAGTGGGGTGGGTCCAAGTCCCTTGCACTGCGACCACTTCTGACCTATTGTACCAGCCCCAGATGATGGGTGAGGGTGATTCTGGAGCAATTGGTGGAATGAAGATTGGCAGGGGAAACCGAAGTACTCGGAGAAAACCTGCCCCAGCGCCACTTGGTCCACCACAAATCCCACTTGATCAGACCCGGGCTCGAACCCGGGCCGCCGCGGTGGAAGCCAGCGACTAACCACTTGAGCTATGGCGCGGCCCTTGCCGCCCCTTAGTCCGGTAAATGTTTTACAGACGTTTCGGAGGAACGTTCTACCTCTGTGTTCAGGGTATGAGAGTAAGAGTAGCTCTTATGCCCCGATAATACAGGTAGTACATTTTTCCGAAATATGGACAGGCAACTATCATACAGCGTTATATATGCCTGTGCAAATCGAGCGAAACGGGAAGAGGTCGGCATTTTATTCAGAAATGAGATGTCGAAATTGTTCACGATGCTTGCGAAAAAATACTCTTCGATTAAATCGATCTTGTAAGATTTCAGTCTTAAATGTCCGTAGTTGAGTGTACATTACGTGCCCCTCTCTAGGGCCCACTTTAGGATAGATGCCCATTATTCTCTGTTATTTGCATACATCTCTTGAAATTCTGCTGTCATAAATCAGTCTCTGTATCATCAAGGCGAATCATGGCCTGTTCTTCACCCTTTGGGTTACTTTAAACATTTTAGGACTTTTATCTTCTAGGACGGGCTATAACTCCGTATGGTGTGTTGAAATCAGTCAAGTTTCGGTTGAACATGTGAGGAACATGAAGCAAGTAGCAAGCAGAGCCCAGAGACGGAACATTTCATAACCGCCTCTGTGAGAACCTCAAATCCTACATAAAATGTTGTTATTGGCCTTTTTTCTTATGCACTCTACATGCCCCAACCACTCCAACATTTTACATGTAAGTGCGCCACCAAATCAGAGGTTTTATATTCCTTCATTTCTTGGTTACGACCGCCTCTGTGGTCTAGTGGTCAGCGTGCTTTGCTACAGATCCAGAGGTCCGGGTTGGATTCCCGGTGCTACCAGATTTTCTCTGAGAAGTAGTGAGTCTGGAATGGGGCCCACTCAGCCTCGTGATGATAATTGAGATATTTCAAGGAAATTGAAAACCGAAATTAACGGCAGTGGGGATTCATTGCGCTGACCACGCGACACCCTCTGTCCGCAAAAGTTGGCACTAAACCTGGCCGACAAGCGGCAGTTGCTCGGTCGGTACAGTTCTCTTGCGGACTAAAATCACGGAGTTTGTTTGTTTGTTGGTTACATCTGCAGATTAAAATTGTTTGAACGTCTGTATATGCGGAATTAAATGTGTGCTGGAACTAAGATGCCCTCTCCATTTATGCGCTTACATGTCTCCAGTCATAGCGCATTTTTAACATGAAGTCTCCTGTTACTCGTGTAGTTTTTTTTTTTTTTTTTTAGATTCATACAATCTGTCCAATTAAGGACAATGAGCACTTTTGGTGACTGAGGTAACTATGTCATTAACAGTGTTAATAAGGCTATCCCAGTAGATGCCTTAAGATTTGTGGCATGTATACACTTAAAACTAGCTAAATCTTATCAGATAGGTCTGACGGCTTGAATCTTTTTAATCTCCTAACTTCATCTTCATGGGTTAGTAATGAGGCTGCGAGTTCGTTTGGATGTACTTGTAGTCTCCGACTGTACTTAGCACTACACTTTTTAATTTCTTCTCGCACTGTAGATACACTTAAGTCCTTATGTAACACTGTATTGGGCACATACCAGGGCGCATCAACTATTTCTCTGAGAATCTTGTTCTGAAATCGTTGTAGTATTTCCAGGTTTGAATTGCTGGCTGTTCCCCACAGTGATATTCCATACGTCCATATAGGTTTGAGTATTGCCTTGTAGAGTAAGAGTTTCCTATTAAGAGATAGTTGTGATCTTCGTCCGATTATCCAGTACAATTGCCGAGTTGTGTAGTTTCTGTATTTATTTATTTAGGTACAAAATCTGAACACCCGTTATAGTTTTCTGGAATAGGTAAAGGTAACAAGGCGAAGTTACCCCTGTATTTAATTAAGCACTATGCTATGAAGACGTATGGGGAATTGGATGTATAGGTCCACTCATTCTTGGCCTCAGCTCTAGATAGTGGTGAATGGTCACAGGGCGCTTTACCTGCGGGGAAAGAACCCCAGGACCTGTTGGGTAGGAGGCTGCGTGGGACCCAGAGCCTGTCTGGACGCTGTGGAGAAGAGAAACTCCTGATACCTCTGCCGGAAATCGAATCCGCAGTTTCTAGGACGTCGAATTATTACCCAATTGCTATGCAGACTGAGCTGTCCCGGCTCCAGTTTTCTGGCATAGGCTTACTTTAAATTATAACCTAGTATTTCAGTAGTTGTCTTAGTAGCACCGTACATGCCATTTCGATTTTATTTATACGTGAAAGACAGAAATACTATATACTTATCCATCCATCTGTGTATAAAGTTAAGAAGAATTGCTATGCCACTGCCTTCCATGGTGAATATTCATCTCTCGCACAACCGGTTTGACAACCTGTGAACCAGCCTTGAGTTTAACCCTTTAAAGGCTGAATTTATTCTACATAACATATAAAAATTAAGTCGTACTTCACAGGAAATATTACGTCTCCGCTACAAAGCCCAGCCGGTTAATGCTGTTTAGGGAAACAGTCGCCGTTTACTGTGAGAACCATACGGAACACACAGACACACTCTGTGGGCAGAATGCAGAGTTTTAGTATGTTCAGTCCGTACCTCACAGGAAACATTACGTCTCCGCTACAAAGGCCAACCAGTTAATGCTGTTTAGGGAAACAGTCGCTGTTTATATTGTGAGAACCACACGGAACACACAGGCACTGCGGGCAGAATGCAGAGTTTCAGTGTTTTAAAGCAGATGGTACTAATAGTAACCACTGGGCTCAAGATTGAGAACATAACGTAAGCGTTCGAAGATGTTAGGTTTTAGTCTTTTGAGTATGATAGCATGTGGTATCATAATGTTAGAAGACGGAGGCGGCCTTTTCCTCGGAGTAGTTTAACCCAGTAGACCATTATCTAAATTTTCACCACTTGGAAGACACTATTTTTTTTTAATTCGCTTAGTGGGGTGGTGGAGTCCAACTGGGTCTACTCGGAATGGCGGCCACTGATTGGCCTATTGTAGCCTGCCCCGGGTGATTATGATGATGGAGAATTTGGTGGAGTGAAGAGTGGCAGGGGAAACCGAAGTACTCGGAGAAAATCCGCCCCAGCACCACTTTGTCCACCACAAATACTACTTGACCAGACCCGGGATCGAACCCGGGCCGCCGCGGTGGGAAGTCAGCGAAACTCCAGTCACGAGACACGAGCTCACAATTTTATACCGATGTGTAAGTCTGTCGAGGAAGTGGGTTCAAACAGTAATGGTTTCTATTCGGGAATTGCTCTTTTCGAATCTTGACGGGGTCCCTTGCCTTTATATTCATTGGTTTTTCCTGCTCTCCAGTATGGAACTGAATCCTGGATGTAGTCCTCAGTGAAATATGTTTTTAAACAATTCGACGGCTGTAGACACAGTCACCTTCCTGATCTACACTTGTGGTCAGATTTTCACCCTCCTTAGCAAAGATGCTTTGTACATATTTAAGTTGTCCTAATCCTTAACCAAGCACTACGCCATGACGACGTACCGGGAGGGTGGAGGTATAGCTCCGCCATTCTTTACCTTGGCACTAGATTCAGGTGAGTGGTCAGTTTCACGCTCCGGCCGCTTTACCCGCGGTTCACATTGTGGCTCCCAGAGCCAGTCTGGACGCCGTGGAGAGCCTGCCAGGAAAGGAACTACGGCCGACCAGCCCGTAGCCCGTCGCTACATCGACTTTGTACGTTTGCTGAATATTTCTGGGTACTGATGGCCGGACTTAGCCATGTAAACGTGTTGAGAAATGCATTGCGCTGGAGGCTACAAATAAAATCAGATTACATGCGTAACTTTTTTTCTCTTGTCTCTTTTGACCTTGGGAACAGAAGTTTCCGGAACCCAAGTGACCGGGCACAGCCTGCAGGTTATTGCTGGCCTGATAATTACAGGCTTGAAGGAGATGGAGATTCCTGCATTCATGAACAGGTTCGTTCAGTGGCTGTTGAAAGAAAGTCTTGAACATCCCAAGACTTCCTTTGCTCGTAGGTTATATAACAACGCTTTCAGTATGGAGACCAATTACCGTCGAATGGTAGGATGACACATGAATGATAATTGGAAAATGGATTTGGAAGGAAGCTGTACCTTCCTGGCATTTGTCTGGAGGTAGTGAGCAAAGCCACGAAAATTATGTCACATAGCCTCTGTGTTCTAGTGGTCAGAATTCCTGGCTACAGATCCAGAGGTCCCGGGTTCGATTCCCGACGCTACCAGATTTTCTCAGAATTAGGGTATCTGGAACGGGGTCCACTCAGCCTCGTGAGGATAATTGAGGAGCTATTTCAAGGAAATAGCGGCTTCGGTGTAGAAAACCCGAGATTAACGGCCGTGGGGATCCGTTGACCTGGCCACGTGACACCCTCTATCCGCTAAAGTTGGCACTAACTTCACCGACTAGCGGCGGTCGCTCAGTCGGTACTACAGCCGATGTCCTAACCGAGATTCGAACTGGGCACTTGACGGGTATAATACTAGAGCGTTACCTCTAGACCAGCCAGATCTTCGTTTGTTTAAGTTGTAATACATTTTAAGGCAGCGCCATAGCTTCCCACCGTGGCGGCCCGGGTTTGGTTATGTGGGATTTGTGATGGACAAAGTGGCCCTGGGGCAGGTTTTCTCCGAGTACTTCGGTTTCCCCTGCCAATCTTCATTCCACCAATTGCTCACCTATCATCTGGGGCTGGTACAATAGGCCAGAAGTGGCCGCAGTACAAGGGACTTAGTCCCACCCCACTAGCAATAAAAAAATATGTTTTAATACCGGTGATTTGTTTTTGATAGCATTGTGTTTATTAACCGATAGATATTATTAGATAATTCGGCCAATGTAATGACGGGTTACGGGCTGGAAGACGGGGTTAGATTCCAAGCAAGAACGAGACTACCACGCCCAGACTTGAGTGTGGTTCCCACCCAGCCTCGTGTCCAGTAAGTACGGTAGCTCTTCCCCCGTTGGTAAAATCTGCCAGGGCGTTAAATTAATGATCACTTGCCTACATCTGGTGTGGAGGTTAAGAATGCGTGGTGCTATACCTCTGCTCCCCTATATGTCCTCATGACGTGGTACTAAATTAAGTGTAAGGACGCCTTTACCTTTAGTAACGAGAGAACTGATATCCTGATTCACTAGAACACACAGTGTAATGTTCTTTGTTAGTAGACGTTTCCTAGTAACTGTTCCAGCAATTGTTACGAGTATTTCTCTGCCTTCCAGCTCGAGTCCTCTCTTCACAGACTCCCGTACAGAACTGATCTGTTCAAAGTCAAAAGTTACTTTACGACCGGCAATCGGTTCGTCTTGTTGCCAGTCAGAGTCACTGACGGTCAGTCAGTCAGCAAGTCTTGGTGTTGAGCCTCATCTGGGGCTCATGACCACATATATATTACTGTTTGACAGTTACGGTCTTGTTTTTATGGTGCGCCCTCTCTGACGAGAGGTCTTTCGTTTGTATATGCTGCTGGTCCTTGTCAGCGCAGCCTTGCTCGGATCCGAGTTCCTTGGGACTCCAGACCATATTTTACTGTTTCAAATTTGAAAGTTCCCTTTTGGGCTCCTCCTTCGACTCGCAGGGTCACGGTGGAGGTATTCGGCCCCGCCCCCACACGGGTATTGGCTCCAGTCGCGCCAGTTTGCCTCCTTATGACTCCTCGGCACGTACCACGCAGAAACAACTGGTTCCCAACAGTACCTCCATTGTTGCGCGCAGTTCGTTTCTGCGGGAACTTATTTGCCGAGACATTGCCCAGAAACGCTTCTGGTAGGTATATCCACCCATCTCGCGGTCGTTGCGTAGCAATGGCTCTACACGCTACAATAATAAGGGAAGAAAAGAACATAGAGTGAGGATGTTTAAGAACAGGGTGTTGAGGAGAATATTTGGACCGAAGAGAGATGAAGTGACAGGAGGTTGGAGAAAAGTGCATAATGAGGAGCTTCATAACTTGTACTCTTCTCCAAGTATAATTAAAATGATCAAGTCAATGAGGATGAGATGGGCAGGGCATGTAGGACGCATCAGGCCTATGAGGAACGCATATAGGATATTGGTGGGAAACCCAGAAGGAAAGAGACCACTAAGAAGAACAAAACGTAGGCGTGTGGGTAATATTAAAATGAATCTTACACAGGACAGGGTTGTATGGACTGACTCAGGATAGGGACCAGTGGAGGGCTCTTGTAAACACGGTAATTAACCTTCGGGTTCCATAAAATATTGGGAAATTCTGTAGTAGCTGGGTGACTAGTTGTAGCACTCACGTACGGACGTGCAGTATCATATGCATGGCAGTAAACTGCATGCGTGGTCTGCAAGGATGTTGTTTTCGCTTGTCGTTTCGTCAGGTGTTCGCTTCCATGCGAATTAACTCACTCGCAGATTACACAAAACATCATTTTCGACCTTGGCATTCATCTTTTTATACCGAAACTTTTTATTTTTTTTTTCGCATTAATCACCGTCCGTTTGTTCGCAGCGCGTTGCAGCATTGGTTTCTTGTTTTGTTTTCGTCACTAAGAGACCAATTTAAAGAAAATAAGCCTTGCGTGTTTTAAATTTACTGGAGCATGATGGGTTAAGGGGCTTTCTTTTTATTTTTAATGTCATATTTTACTCGGTGTGTCGTGTAGATATAATAACACTTCCCTTTTTTATGTGGGGCTACAGAGCAGAGATTTAGTTGAAAAGCTGATGTTAACGTTCTAAAGAGAATGTTTACCACGTGATGCTACACACGAAATACATCGGCCATTCTGGTGTGAATTTATTTTGTTTTCCAAATAAGCCTCCCCTGCCGTCTCAGCACTTAATGACGTTTCAGAAATGGGCGTCCTGCATATCACGGTCAAGTGAGTAGTAGTCCTCCTCCGTTCGGCCCTGGGATCGGCTATCCTGACGGTTTTTTCATTGTTTTACCTCAGTCCCTCTGGGGGGGGAGCTTTCTTTAGCATGTCAACAAGACTGTTTTCTAGTGGTGAGAGTTTCTAGCTGCAGATCCAAAGGTCCGGGTTCGATTCCCGGAGCTACCAGATTTTCTGAGAAGTTGTGGGTCGGGAACGGGGTCCACTCAGTCTCGTGAGGATAATTGAGGACCTATTTCAAGGAAATAGCGGCTCCAGTCTACAAGGGACAGGCGGTAGCGTAGTTGGTTGAGGCACTGTGCTGCAAGCCGGAAGATCGCGGGTTCGGTTCCCGATGAAGTCATTAGTCTTTTCAATTGACTTAATTCTTCCAGCCGCACAAAGCCTCTAACAGAAATAAGTACCAAGAATCTTCCTGGGGGTAAAGGGCGGCGGGCGCGTAAGGTTGACAACCTCACCCCCTCGTGTGAGCCGATTTTCTAGAAAATATTGGAGCCTCGACGTCTCACAACCGTATGGGCCTCCACGGCCTGTTACAGGGATAGCTTGGCGCGTAAGGCTGACAACCTCTCCGCCATCTGTGAGCCGATTGTCTAGAAAATGTGGGACCCTCGACGTCTCACAACCGTATGGGCCTCCACGGCCTGTTACAGGGATAGCTTGGCGCGTAAGGCTGACAACCTCTCCGCCATCTGTGAGCCGATTGTCTAGAAAATGTGGGACCCTCGACGTCTCACAACCGTATGGGCCTCCACGGCCTGTTACAGGGATAGCTTGGCGCGTAAGGCTGACAACCTCTCCGCCATCTGTGAGCCGATTGTCTAGAAAATGTGGGACCCTCGACGTCTCACAACCGTATGGGCCTCCACGGCCTGTTACAGGGATAGCTTGGCGCGTAAGGCTGACAACCTCTCCGCCATCTGTGAGCCGATTGTCTAGAAAATGTGGGACCCTCGACGTCTCACAACCGTATGGGCCTCCACGGCCTGTTACAGGGATAGCTTGGCGCGTAAGGCTGACAACCTCTCCGCCATCTGTGAGCCGATTGTCTAGAAAATGTGGGACCCTCGACGTCTCACAACCGTATGGGCCTCCACGGCCTGTTACAGGGATAGCTTGGCGCGTAAGGCTGACAACCTCTCCGCCATCTGTGAGCCGATTGTCTAGAAAATGTGGGACCCTCGACGTCTCACAACCGTATGGGCCTCCACGGCCTGTTACAGGGATAGCTTGGCGCGTAAGGCTGACAACCTCTCCGCCATCTGTGAGCCGATTGTCTAGAAAATGTGGGACCCTCGACGTCTCACAACCGTATGGGCCTCCACGGCCTGTTACAGGGATAGCTTGGCGCGTAAGGCTGACAACCTCTCCGCCATCTGTGAGCCGATTGTCTAGAAAATGTGGGACCCTCGACGTCTCACAACCGTATGGGCCTCCACGGCCTGTTACAGGGATAGCTTGGCGCGTAAGGCTGACAACCTCTCCGCCATCTGTGAGCCGATTGTCTAGAAAATGTGGGACCCTCGACGTCTCACAACCGTATGGGCCTCCACGGCCTGTTACAGGGATAGCTTGGCGCGTAAGGCTGACAACCTCTCCGCCATCTGTGAGCCGATTGTCTAGAAAATGTGGGACCCTCGACGTCTCACAACCCTATGGGTCTCTACGGCCTGTTACAGGGATAGCTTTAACTTTGGACGTTATAATGCGAGATCCTGATAACAGCATCGTGAACTGTCTCGCAGCCATTAAAAGAGCACATGATGGGCGCCACAGGCTACGAAGATGGCGCGAAACCGCGCTGCAAGTTGTGAATACAGCGTTTGAACTGCAAAACATTTTCAAGGACCGCCATTGGCTTCATTGCAACCCAAACACCAGGAGTAATTATGCAGCACCTTCACAGTTTAAATTCTCCACGTTGTATGAAAGTTGGACACCCTCCCCCACCATTCCTGGATATGTAGAGCGGTAGGCCGGTCGTGCATGTATTCCTTTCCTGTCATTGACTTCCTGTTCACACACAACCCTACTCGTGGGAAACATGCCAGACAATGATTTTTATGGAACTATACTTGCTCGCCTGAACCAAGGGCTGCCCAGTAATCGACTTCTGGATCTTGATCTCATGTGATCCGCTGTAGCTCTGCTCACTGCGTAGGAATTTTCATTAAATTGCATACTCTGTGGTCTTGTGGTCAGAGTTCCTGGCTACAGATCCAGAGGGCCCGGATTCCATTCCCGGCGCTACCAGATTTTCTGAGAAGTAGTGGGTCTGGAACGGGGTCCACTCAGCCTCGTGAGGATAATTGAGGTGCTATTTCAAGGAAATAGCGGCTCCGGTCTAGAAAACTAACATAAACGGCCGTGGGGATTCGTTGCGCTGACCACACGCCACCCTCTGTCCGCTAAAGTTGGCACTGACTTCGCCGACAAGAGGCGGTCGCTCGGTCGGTATAGTTCGCTTGCAGACTACAGGCCACGGAGTTTCTTTTTTCATATTAACGACACGCACTTAATCCTAAGGAGTCGGGATAGCCCAGTCGGTATAATGCTTAGGCTACAAATTGGACGACCGAAAACTCTAGGTTCTAATTCGGGTAGGGAGAGATTTCTGTATTGTTTTCGGTGCCCAGACCGGCTCTGGGGCCCACACACCGGAGGCTCTTTGTGCAAGAGTGAAGCGGCCGGGGTCTGAGGCTGACCATTCACCTCCATGTAGTGCCAAGGTAACAACACAGGGACAAATACAGTTTCATTCGGCCGCTGCCACATTCCTTAAATAAGCAGTAAAACTTAGGCTGGGTCCACACGAGCGCACAAAATGCGTCCGTTGTAACGAACGTACTTTATGCGGACGTTGCTGAGGACACCACACAGTTGCAGAATGCGGTGCGTAGTTTTTTGTCTGCAATGGAGCCAGTAGAAAGCGTAGCATTCGCCTTTGTTGCTTATTTCTACAACGGACGTCACGACGTTCGTTACAACGGACGCATTTTGTGCGCTCCTGTGGCCCCAGTCTNAGAGAACCGTATGAGCGAAAACGGGATGACCAAAATGCTGCCCGCGGTCTTGTGTGGCACGCGAGTGAATTCATTTGAGCTAGTGCCGATGTGAAGATAATATGAGCACGGATATTTACTTACTTCTACATATGTACAGAACACCAGAGCTTAATAACATTTCCGATATTACGTAATATTAAAATTGTATTGGTGTTCCGAAACACAATTTTGCCTCTAATTTTATGTGGGCTAGTCCCTCGTCCTCTCTGACTTTAAGGGAGGAACGTAGACTGAGGGTGTTTGAGAACAGGGTGTTGAGGAGAATATTTGGACCGAAGAGAGATGAAGTGACAGGAGGTTGGAGAAAACTGCATAATGAGGAGCTTCATAACTTGTACTCTTCTCCAAGTATAATTAGAATGATCAAGTCAAGGATGAGGTGGGCAGGGCATGTAGTACGAATGAGGGAAACGAGGAATGCATATAGGATATTGGTGGGAAAGCCACAAAGAGAGAGACCACTGGGAAGACCAAGGCGGACGTGGGTGGACAATAATAAAATGGACCTTAGAGAGATAGGATGGAATGGGATGGATTGGATAGATCTGGCTCAGGATAAGGACTGCTGGAGGGCTCTTGTGAACACGGTAATGAACCTTCGGGTTCCATAAAATGTTGGGAAGTTCTTGAATAGTTGCAGATTTGGCTTCTCAAGAAGGGCTCAGCTCCATAAGTAAGTAAGTAAGGCCCCTCGTCCAGAAAGAGGGTGGGGGGGGGGCTGAGGAGAATATCTGTACTTACGGACGGTAGCTTTATATTAGAGGAAATGTTATAACAGGTTCATAACCTGCATTGTTTCAACAAATATTATAAGGACGAGATGGTCATGCTATGTAGCACGCATGAAGAGACTGTTAGTGTGTACACAGTTTCAGTAAGAAACCCACGGGGTAGCTAGAAGTAGGTGGGAGGACAGTAGGTGCGGCGTGTGAGAATATGAACCACATTCGGCTGGTTAAGGACAACGTCTAGTGGAGGGCTTGTGTGAACACGGTAATGATCCTTTTGGTTATATGAAAGGGCGGAGAAATGCATGACTAGCTGAGCGGCTGTTAGCTTCACAAGAAGGGCGCTCGCTGTAGCACTTCTCTGTTTCTGAAAGTGAAGCTTTGTATATCCCTGCCTGCATCGGACGGGCGACCAGACAGACTTTCCGTTAGAGTATTGTTACTTGCTGTGGCACAGTAAATAGGCACTTACTACTCTGTTTACATCGTACCCACTGGCACAACTGTTACTTGCAGAGATGAAGCTCTCAGCGACGAACTGGCAATGTAACCGTTTCACGCCATCTTGGATTGGCCATGCTCAGAGCGCTCAGAGCGGTGAGTATGTAGTTCCCGTCTTCTGGGGTGTAGCGCCGCGAAGCCCAGTGAATGCCAACCGAGGACTCGGGAGGAACGTATCGTATCCTGGTTTTATTTAGCCTTAGAAACTAAGAAAACAACCAAATAATCTTGGAACTATGCCCGTGTTGAAGGATTACTTACTCATGGAGCTGAGCCCTTCTGGAGGAGCCGCCAATTCTGCAGCTACTCAAGAATTTCCCACCATTTTATGGAACCTGAAGGTTCATTAACGTGTTCACAAGAGCCCTCCACTGGTCCCTATCCTGAGCCAGATCTATCCAATCCATACCATCCCATCCTATCTCTCTAAGATCCATTCTAATATTGTCCACCTACCTACGCCTTGGTCTTCCCAGTAGTCTCTTTCCTTCTGGCTTTCCCACCAATATCCTATACGCATTCCTCTTCTCCCCTATTCTTGCTACATGACCTGCCCACCTCATCCTACTTGACTTGATCATTCTAATTACATCTGGGGAAGAGGACAAGTTATGAAGCTCCTCATTATGCAGTTTTCTCCAACCTCCTGTCACTTCATCTCTCTCCGGTCCAAATATTCTCCTCAACACCCTGTGCTCAAACACCCTCAGTCTATGTTACTCCCTTAATGTCAGAGACCAAGTTTCACACCCATACAGAACCAAAGGCAAAATTATAGTTTTGTATATTTTAACTTCTATGTTTTTGGACAACAGACGAGAAGACAAAAGGTTCTGGACTGAATGGCAGGATAGCATTTGGAAACAACAGTAACGAAATAATAGTCATGAAGAAACTGAGGGTATATTACATTCAAGAAATGATTGTACCATAAAGCTCAGAATCCCATGCCTTCCGGTGTTATGTCTGATAGCTTAAAGATCTAATGTACAGAGGTGCAAAGAAGAATTCGGTCTTCTGCGATATAAGGCAGTATAGTTCGTTGAAAGTCAACCGTCGTTTCGGAGGAATATATGACCTCCATAATCATGGTCAAATAATGAAACGAGCAAGTAACCAGCGTGGAAGTAGGTGGCAGTTGCTTGGCTTGTTCTTCGACCCTGAAGATGGAAGGGACGTGTTCTTCTGAAACGTCGGACTACATGACGTAATATCCCATATCTTCATACCGATTTATGTAAAGGTAGAAAAAAGGGGTAAAGCCGTCCCTGTAACATGCCGTGGAGGCCAGTAGGTTTCTAAGGCGTCGAAGTTCCCACATTTTCTAGACAACTGGCTCACAGATGGCGGTAAGGTTGTCAGCCCTACGCGCCGGCCGATATTTACTCCCAGGTAGGTATCCATTTCTGTTAGAGGCTGAGTCGACCTCAGGACCATAGTGCGGCTGGAAGGATTAGCTGAATTGGAAAATCCAGTGACCTCATCGGGAATCGAACCCGCGACCTACCGGCTTGTAGCATAGTTCCTCAACCAATTACGCTACCGCGTGCCCCACCTATTGCCGTGAGAACTTCAACTCCTATATAGAGACCTTTGGTTGTAACTCCTGCTTTTAAACAGCAAAACATATTTCTGTTCTTAATTAATATATTAATTAATTAAGCATTATGCCATGAAGACGTGTGGGGCAGTCGAAATATAGCTCCGCCATTATTGATTGCTTTACTATATGGTGGTGAGTGGTCAGCTTCACGCCCATGCCCCATTACCTCCGAGTAAACAGCGCCTCGTAGGTGGGCTAGATGAACCGGTCTAGAGGCTGTAGAGAAAAAAATTATCTCTTTCCCCTGCCGGGAATTGAACCCCGGTCGCCTTGCCCGTAACCTTGTCACCATAACGACTGAGCTGACCTGGATTTGAACGTCGTCTCTCTCCCTAAAGGAAGAGCGTGGATTGAGGGTTAAGATTCCAGGCTTCTGGGAGTTCCTGTAGGACTTCCCCGTGTGAAGTATTTTGGGCTGGAGAGAGTCCACGCACCGCCCTTGTCCTTGGACTGCGCCGCCGAAAGAATTAATTCCAGCAGCCTATCTTTTTATGGGTTCTTTGCCCCTAGCGCTCCCAGGTCGCAATCACGCAAAGTAATCTTCAGTGCGTTGGACAGAAATGCTCCAGCCCCTGAATTCAACACAACCCGGCCGTAAGAGTGTGCACTCCCGAATAAGAAGTGTAAAGTGGGTCCAAGTAATATTGATTCATATATATTTCCAAGATTTTGCCGGATGTACGATATATCGCTTATATAGTATGTTTGTGGGGTAGCTTTTGGAGAAACACACCGTCAGGTGGAGTGAGATACATTCTGTCATGAAGATGGAAGAAGTAAATTCCTCCGAAACGTTGGTACCTTATCTGACCATACTGAGAGGTGTCATAAGGCAGAAAACCACCGTATAAATCTTAACTGCATTTAAAACACAAGCTCATTTGCTACATAAGCAAGATGGGTGTAGGTGGTCAAGACGGACGGGACGGGCAGACACATTTTAACCACATACCAGTTTCTTCCAGGAGTCGGGATAGCGCAGTCGGTATAGCGACTGGCTACAGGCTGGACGACCGAGTGGTCGCAGTACGAGTCCCAGTAGGGTTAAGAATTAAGCGGCCGTGTCTTAAAACTAACCACTCACCACATTGTACTGACAATAACCTCCATATCCACTTACCAGGGCCACGCGGTAGCGTAGTTGGTTGAGGCACTATACTGTAAGCCGGAAGGTCGCGGTTCGATTCCCGATGAGGTCATTGAATTCTTCAATTTACCTAACCCTTCCAACCGCACTATGATCCAGGGGTAAACTCAGCCTCTAACAGAAATGAGTACCAGGAATCTTCCTGGGGGTAGGGCTGACCTCACCTCGACGTCTCACAACCGTGTGGGCCTTCACGGCCTGTTACAGGGATGGCTTTGCGCGTAATGCTGACAACCTCACCGCCATCTGTGAGCCGATCGTCTAAAGAAAATGTGTGAACCTCGACGTCTCACAACCGTGTGGGCCTTCACGGCCTGTTACAGGGATGGCTTTACCTTTATGTCCAGTTGCCGGTACGTCTTTGTAGCGTGGTGCTTACTGCCGCAGCCACATTCCCTTTATACAGGCCTGTTGGGTAACATTCTGGAATACTAAGTGAATATGTACGAGTATGTGTATGGTGTAGCTTTCAGGTCTGTCGTGTACAGTGATTCAGACAGTCTGTTGAATACTAATTGCTGGTGACTGCGACATTCTTCGGCGCAGAGTACCTTGCGGTCATCCGGCTTCAAGAGGAATGCATTTGTTACAAACATGGTATAGTGTGTGCGAGAGAGAGACAGACGGATACGAATAAGAATCACAAAGAATGAGACCGAAACTATTTTCATAATTACCCACATCCTGCACCCAGAAAGCTTCGTACTTTGTGTAGTCTGAGATGATATCACTTCCCGACAAGTGAGATCAAGGCACTGTAATTCATATGTGAACTTATTTACTTACTCACTCATGGAGCGAGCCCTTCTTGAGGAGCCGCCAAGAGCTTCCCAGCATTTTATGGAACCCGAAGGTTCATTACCGTGTTCACAAATTCCCTCCACCGGTCCCTATCCTGAGCCAGATCAGTCCAATCCATCCCATCCTCTCTCTCTCTCTCTAAGATCCATTTTAATATTGTCTACCCACCTATGCCTTGGTCTTCCCAGTGGTCTCTTTCTTCTGGCTTTCGCACCAATATCCTATATGCATTCCTCATCTCCCCACATTGTGCTACATGCCCTACCCACCTCATCCTCCTTGACTTGATCATACTAATTGTATTTGGAGAAGAGTACAAGTTATGAACCATATGTGTACTTCCGACAGGAATAATGAGCGACGTGCTGCACGGCCAGGTTCCGTTCCCGGCGGGGGCAACAGATTTTTCTCTTCTCCACAGTGTTCAGACCATCTCCGGCATATGTGTACATCCGACAGGAATAATGAGCGACGTGCTGCACGGCCTGCACGAATTTCAGTTCAACAAATAACTCTTTAGACGGGGGCGACGCTGATAAATCCTGGCCCTTTTATAATCGACTGNTGTGTACTTCCGACAGGAATAATGAGCGACGTGCTGCACTGCCAGGTTCCGTTCCCGGCGGGGGGCAACAGATTTTTCTCTTCTCCACAGTGTTCAGACCATCTCCGGCCTACCCAGCCTCGTACCCAATACTCGTAGGTACTTGGGTACGTTTCTCTCGCGGGGTAAAGCGGCCTGGGCCATGAAGCTGGAATACTCGATTTAGTGCCGTGGTTAAGAATACATACATACATACATACATCTTCGTGGCGTGGTGCATAATTAAGCACAGGGATAACCTTTTTTGCGCTTATCTAAAGGCTGTGTTGCACGTGGTGTTGCAATCAGGTATCGAATCCTGGGCTCCGTATGTGGGAGGCCTGTATTAGAAGACCAGGTCCAAGTCCGCCATGTTAGGAGTGTTGGACGGTCATTCTGTCCGATCCCTGTTTGAAGCTCATTGCCAGACTTTGACCTTACTTAACAATTGCCTGTCTTTGAGATCTTCGGGTGACGTCACCACGTGACCTCCGCAGAAGAGTCAGTTTCAAACCTCATGCGCTCCAGTAAGGCTGCACGAATTTCAGTTCAACAAATAACTCTTTAGACGGGGGCGACGCTGATAAATCCTGGCCCTTTTATAATCGACTGATTAAACTGATTGTCGTTACTTAAAATTAAAAATTTTATATTTCGATATTAATTCAACATTATCTTAAATCCTGTAGTATCGTATTCCATTTTCTTGAACATGTAATATGGTGTTTATGTTGAAATTTCTGAATTCGGGCAGCGCCAAGAAGTCTGGAATTCGGACACGAGCAGTCTTTTAATTTTAGTTCGTGTACAGAAAAGCAGACACGCCTACAAAAAATCAGTGTAAAAGTCATTTCAAAAACTCGTTATATTTGCCTGCGGATGAGAACTACACAAGGACCATTATGACGTAGTTTCCTCACTCAAACTTCCCGTTGTAAGACAGAATGGCATGTTATCAGTCCGCACCGGGGAGAACTCGAATTTTGGAATTCCCGACTTGCGCATGCGCAGGCCATCTCTAAGCTTGTTACGCATCCTGGCTCACAAATAGTAATTCACTGAAGTAGATTATTAATTTACATAAGAAAAAACAGTTATAAGGAATTTACAAACATTTAATTAAACAGTTATATACGTTACGGTGCCGGTCACGGTAGCCGAGCGGTCTAAGGCATGCACTGTCTTCGCTCGCTCGAAAGCCAGGATCGTGGGTTCGAATCCCGCTCACAGCATGGATGTTTGTGTGCGTTTTTCTGTGTTTGTACAGGTAGCTGCCTTGTGACGAGCTGATCACTCGCCCAAGGAGTCCTACCGTATGTCGAAGATCTAGAAAAACCGAAGTGAACGGAGAAGTTCATGGCGGTAGGCCTAGGCCCACTGGGGCTGTAGTGCCAAGGAAAAAAATACGTTACGGTAATCTAAAGGCATAACAATGTAAGTGAATTAACATCTAGTTGAATCGGCTTCTTGTTGTTTCTTGAATTTCCTTAAGGAACATGAACCAGTTGTTTTCTTTTCTCATGTAGACGCAGTGTGTTTACTTAGAGGTAGGATCTAATTTTTTAAATGTTTAGACCAAACTTGTTCCTCAATGAGGACCAATCCATAAAGGCATAGGAAGAGAGGAAGACTAGCCCCAGTCGGGGGCCACGATATTCGTTGATTAAGGGCGAGGGAAAACCGAAGAAACTGGCAACTGCAACGCAACCGCAACTTCCGAGAAACTTCACCGATTTCAAGTAGGGCAGCTGGTTTCCAGGTAAGCAGGCGCACGCTGAGGAAACTTATGTTTGTCTGGTTGCTCACATCATCTTAAGTGGGTGTGTTCGTCCGTCTTAATGCGTGACTGTAATTTTTAATTTCGTGCACCTGCCTTCTGGAATGTCGGATAATAGTACTGAGACGGCGTGAGAAGGGAGGAAGACCGTAAGGAAAACGTTTTAATTTTAATCAGGAAATATCGCGTTCATACAGCGCGACAATTTTAGCAAGAGAAGATAACTGATGATGGCCGTATATATAGGCGAATCATGTAATGTGGATAAGGGTGACTGTATAATAAGGTGTATTTAAGACGTTAATATATGTGAAATAAATGATATATTAATGCAACAGGATACTTAAATACAGTATTAGGAAAAGAAAACATTTGGTGCATCCGTTCTTCTGTGACAATTGTTTCGAAAGAACTTAACCTTAATCCAGACTCCATCGTCTCACGAGAAATTCCTTCCCAAGCCAAATCTAGTTTGTCCTGCCTAGCATAGTCTGGGTGGCGTTTGCCATATATACCAGGCTCTTGCTCATGTAGCAGCTTCGTCAACCTTTCGTGCCATCTTAAGAAACAAATGAACCACCGAAGCGCGTCACACAACACCTCACACTAGGAAATCACGCGGCAACGCAATTGTGAGAAGACTGGCATGCTCCATTGCCTGGAAGTTGAGTTTCTGAGTCTTTTCGTGAGTTGCGTTGCCGTTTCCTCAATTTGCGCTGCTAAATTCAGTTCCTCGTGTTCATCTCAGTTTGATAACAATTCTCGGAAATTGCGGTTGCGTTGCGGTTGCCAGTTTCCTTGTTGTACCCGCACCCAAAGAGTGTGGAGTAGTGACAAAGAGTTCCCAGCCTCTGCCGATAATAGAATCTGACTTTAGTGGTGTTTCCGTGGCTTCAGTTGAAGAATTGTTTCGGTTTCTGAATCATTAAGATTTGGCAATGTATGTTTTAACTGTGAAGAGATGATAGTACAGCGAACATCCCGGGATCTGCGGAAAGGTCGACTCTTATTGGGAGATTCCCGGCTGGTATCCTTATCAAGAGGTCTACTGCGCGCATCTCGAGGGGCCGTCTGACCATTGACAAAGTACCACTCAGCTGTCCAGACTTCTGGACTTTGTAATGTTGTAGTTTCGGGATGGGTTTAGCTGGGGAACGGTAGCGACTCTTGTTTGTGTCGTAGCCAGTGAAGTGGTCTCCAGGATATAGATAGGTGTGTAGATGGTTAATGTGGCAGGTGTTATAGATCCGGTTGCTTATCAGTACGTCCATTTTTCCCTTATCAAGAATCACGTGATATCAGGCAGTGTATTGGGTACACATCTGTAATGAACGGAAATGAATAACAAGTTAACAGAAAATATTTTTCTGGATGTTTATAATTTTTAGCGCATTCCGTGCCTCCTTTGTTTTACAGGAAGTTTTCTTGTTACAAGTGGGGAAAAAGATCCTGTCAAAGAAATATATTCAGAGTACTTTAAGAGATACTGAAAGTAAGTAGAGAGAAAAGTGAACGTGTATAGCCCGTATTCGGTTACGGTGTAGTTATGTAGTTTTTTCTTATTGCTAGTGGGGTGGGACTAAGTCCCTTGTACTGCGGCCGCTTCTGGCCTATTGTACCAACCCCAGATGATAGGTGAGGGTGATTGTGGAGTAATTGGTGGAATGAAGATTGGCAGGGGAAACCGAAGTACTCGGAGAAAACCTACCCCAGCGCCACATTGTCCACCACACATCCCACTTGACCAGACGCGGAATCGAACCCGGGCCGCCGAGGTGGGAAGCCAGCGACTAACCGCTTGAGCTATGGCGCGGCCAAAGTTATGTAGTTAGTGAGAAACAATTGGTTCGTAAATATACAGGGTGTCCCAGGAGGAGGAGGAGGAGGAGGAGGTGGTCATAGAATCGGTCTTTCTGAGCAAAAAGTGTATATGTACATGTGTCCTATTCCGAGGTGGAGCTATTTCTCTGTACACTCCAAAAACTGTTGATAAGAAAGAGATATTACGTACTGTTTCTAATACCGGTATTTATTGTTCAAGTGACAAAGTTGGTACAGTTTACCTAGTATAATACATTTTTCGAAAATTCAACCGTCAACATCAGTGCTCTTCCCAACTCGTGTGAGGACATGGCGTGTTGCTCGTCTGTACAGTGTACAGTGCAGTGAAATAGCTCTATCTCGGAAACCGCTCGGAATAGGACACATATACATATAAGCTACTTTGGCCGCGCCGTAGCTCAAGCGGTTAGTCCCTGGCTTCCCACCGCGGCGGCCCGGGTTCGACCGCGGGTCTGGTCAAGTGGGATTTTTGGTGGACAGAGTGGCGCTGGGGCGGGTATTCTCGGAGTACTTCGGTTTCCCCTGCCAATCTTCATTCCACCAAATTCTCCATTATCATAATCACCCATGGCAGGCTACAATAGGCCAATTAGTGGCCGCCGTGCCGAGTGGACCCAGTTGGACTCCACCCCCCACCAAGCGAATTAAAAAAATTAAGCTACTTTGCTTAGAAACCGATACTATGACCTCCCAGAATATTTACCTTTCCTTCTGGGGCACCCTGTATAAGCATTTTGAAGCGTGATGTTCATGTAGATACTATTAAAATTTCAGTTCCCCTCCCATAGAAAAGACACTGCGTCTGCCTTACAAAGAACAGTCTATCAGTACGTAAGAAAATGAGAAAACCACACCAATGCAATAGCAGTGAACCTATACCAGACAATAGCGCAACTACTCACAGAGTGAAAATATACAGCGACCTAACTCTACCAGACAGACCTGAGTAAAACTCGAATACAGGAATTAAAATGTTACCCAGGAGGACGAAGAAAAAAAAACGAGTATATGAGTTAAGAAACTGAGCATAACTCATTCACGAGTCAGTACTTATTGAACATACACGTTTATTGCATACTCTGCAGATCATGTATAATAATGTTTCTTTTGTTCTGAGACTGCTACGAAATCCGCACATACACTTGTGTGGATAAAAGTGAAATCTTCTAATTTTAAAGTAGGTGGTACATATGGTTACCACTGTGCTTTAAAGGAAGAAATAAACGGAATTTTAGTGTATAATACACTAATTCGTTACTTAGAAATCGTGTATTAAGCGGCAACTTGTCTCTAACAGGGTTTAAATTCCAAACAGGTATTACTCTGTGCGTGTGTTTGAAAGAGAGGGGTATAAACGTTATAAAATCTATTTAGGTTTTAGTTAAAACAGCAAACCTAATAGCCAAATTCAAATTTGTCACCATACATCACGACAAAATTTCACCGAGATCCGCCAAGCCAAGACGACAATGGTAAGAACAGACGGAGCAAAAAGACATTTTAATGCTCGCAAAGCGGCTTGCGTTTTATACAGTCGTATAGAGCGCCTAAAAGTAGACCGCCAGAACGACGTGCATACAGAAGTTTTGCTGGCATTTGGAGCAGTTTCTGATAATCGTGACGTTCTGTTTTGGACGTGTCTGCAGAGCTCATTGGAGTACTGAAATGCCGTTTTATGTCATTAGAATGGCACGAAGCAATGGTGAAATCTTATTAGTGCTCCGTCACTGGACGTAAAATTGTACAATAGATACGCCGCTGTTTTTGCTTACTATTCATATCAAGAGGCAGCAGGTGTCTGTTATTTTCGCAGTGATCGGCAGTGTTGATCTGTTTACGATCACAACTCGTAATTGTGTAGCATGTGAAGTAACATGGGCAGTGACACTTCTGAATGCGTCAGCGAAAGAGAGGTTATGTACGGGACCCGCGAACGTGGCCAAAGAGTAACCCATGTCTGCGTGAGATTTCCGGTGTGCGAATTCATGTTGCTATGTAAGGGACAGTGCAGTCGGTATAGCGACTGGCTACTGACTGGAAGACCGAGATGTCGGAGTTCGAGTCCCGGTAGGGTCAAGAATTTTCTCTCCCCCATATCGTCCAAACTGGCTCTGGGGTCCACCTAACCTGCTGTCCAGTGGGTACCCCGGGTAAAGCTGCCGGTGCGTGAAGCTGGCCAGCTAGTCCCAAGGTCAAGAAAATATGGCTCTATACATTCACTCCCCCATACTCCTTCATGGCGTAAGCACAGGGACTTTATATTTACTTAACGGCTTAATATTAAAAGAATGCCACAATTTGAAAGCCCAAAGAAATGAAGCATGTTACCGCTTATGTCACTCTTAAAGTAGGCGTACGTAACAGTTCCTCATTTTATGAAAGAGCTGTATCCATTGAAAATCGATAGATAAGAGAAAATTCGTTAGATGAGAATGAATTGCACGTTAATTTAGGAGAGAAGGCGATGACACTACTCAGCAAAGTTAAGGTGGTAATATAAAAGAAAACTAACGTTTATAATTATTTTTGATATGCTGATTACAAACTTGTGGAGGATTGCGTCTTTTCGCAGGGGTTACCTATCAGATTTCTTGCCAAAACAACGCGATTATGTCGCTCTTTAATGTTTTTCGTAATGTTCTTAATAATGTTTGTCAACCAGAATGAGAGAGTACATTCCCCCCCCCCCTTGGCACTACAGCCCCTGTGGGCCTAGGCCTACCTCCATGAATTCCGTTCACTTAGGTTTTTCTAGAGCTCACACATTCGGTAGGACTCCTTGGGCGGGTGATCAGCTCGTCGCAAGGCCTCTGCCTGTACACAAACACAGAAAAACGCACACACACAAACTAAACATCCATGCCCTGAATGGGATTCGAACCCCTGATCGCGGTTTCCAAGCGAACGAAGACAGTACGCGCCCTAAGGTTCGGCCACACAGAACGTTACGTACGCTATGTTCGCTATACGAACAGAAAAATATCTCCCTTTATTGCCAGTGTGACTGGCCACACAGACTTCCGTACGCTATGTTCCCTATGTTAGCTGCGTCGCAGAGTGTACACAGCGTACGTACCGAACATAGCGTAGCGCTCTCTGTTGCCGAACCTTTAGACCGCTCGGCTACCGTGACCGGCGAGTTCATTTTTAGTGGAAAGAAATTTGTTCTCATTTAGATAGTCATGTTTGAAATTGAATAATAAATTATATATACGTTCGTGTCACGTGTAGCATAAAAAGACATGATAAGAAACTGCACGTGTTATAGATTTTTAGTCTGAATTTTGTGATCAGGGCAACCGATTATGTCAGAACAGCATACTTCGTACATTGTAAACCTGTCTAGAGTTACGATGATGTAATTCGTGTTTTATAATTTACAGTAAGCGGGGGCGAATATACAGTATACAAATATGCATATATATATATATATATATATAAGAGAAGAGTAATTACAGCCGATCACAGCGGCCTCTCGGGCTTAGGATGCCGTCCATCTTGGATTGCTCGCAAACTTGGATCGCTGATTGGGGTGTTACGAGCGGCGTGGCTTTAAGTTCGAGTTTTATACTTTCCTACACGTAAACTAACTAACTACATGGAGCCGAGCACTTCTTGAGGAGCCGCCAATTGTGCAGCTACTCAACTTCCCAGCAATTTACGGAACCCGAAGGTTCATTACCGTGTTCACAAGAGTCTTCCACTGGTCCCTGTCCTAAGTCAGATCAATCCAGCCCATACCACCCCATCCTATCTAACATCCATTTTAATATTGTCCACCCACCTATGTCATGATCTTCCCTGTGGTCTCTTTCCTTTTGGCTTTCCCACCAATATCCTATACGCATCCCTCGTCTCCCCAATTCGTGCTGCATGCCCTGCCCACCTCATTCTCCTTGACTTGATCATTCTAATTATACTTGGAGAAGAGTATAAATTATGAAGCTCCTCATTATGCAGTTTTCTCCAACATTCTGTTCTCAATCACTCTCAATCTGTGTTCCTCCCTTAATGTCAGAGACCAAGTTTCACACCCATAAAGAACCAGAGTTTTGTATATTCTAATTTTTACGTTTTTACACAACAGACGATAAGACAAAATGTTCTGGACCGGATGGTAGCGAGCATTACCCGAGTTCAGTCTCCTCCCAAGTTTCTCCTTTTTCATACACGTAGCATTGGAAAGTATTGTGATCGTGAATACCCCCATCGCAACATTTTGACGGATGTACACGTTTTCAACAACCCCGAATACGAAAAACTTGTTTTTGGAGTGCCGTCTCTCTTTATATGTGTGCGCCCCAACGGTTGGGTAGGTCCATTCGAATCTATTTGTCTAACTAATTGGACTCAAATCAAGTAGGATAGGATGGCTTAGCTTATAGCTAGAGGGAGACTGTAATTGTGCGTAAAATTTTGGCGAGAGAACTGCTAAGATGGCAACCGATTAGAATAAAGACATGGTTGGATGTCATTGAAATGATGAACGGTTGTGAAGGTACTGGATTCAATTAGATTGGTCCAATGGCGGGCACTGTTCTTGATACCGTGTAACCTGGTGGAGTTTTACCAACTTTCCAGAGAAATTTTCTGTCTCCATCTTCAAGGTAGAAGTCATGAGAAAAGAAAGTTCTTTCACCAACTAATATACACGATAGCGTGATCCAGAATAACATAATCTTAATTCGGACACGGTGTAAGTGTCTATACACTTCTTAAAACTAAAGAAAGAAGTTACGTGACCCGTGCGTCAGGAGGCAGACAAGCTGTTGGTTGTGAGTGACGTCGCTATAACAACAATAGACATCAGAAGCGGTCATTCGGCGTGGCATGGGCTTCTTGCAGATCCTCAAAGCGTGACACACGGGTTTGGTATGTTACGGAACCATCCTGCCATCTTGGATGCTGGTCATGTGCATGAACCGGGGTCATTACACACTCCGCTTAATTACTGCGTGACTGGTTTCACGTCATTGTCTAGAAAGTCATTGGTCTTCGTGTGACATACCGACGGTCGAATCCCGAAGTCAGTAATGTTGTTCTCACAGCGGTGGTCTTATGTAGTCCGTTGAAAGTCAACCGACATTTCGGAGGAACGTGTCTCCTCCGTCTTCACGGACCACGTAGAAAACACCCTCTATTTTTAAGGAGGCGTGTTTACTGGTCCGTTACCTGGCAATGGACGCCCTTCTGTTGCACGCGTACGCTTGGCGGGAATGTGTTTACCGAGTCGTTGCCTAGCAATGGGTATACACATCACAGTATTGTCGTCTAGCAGTGAGGTAAAGAGTGTAACATTACTTCCTCTCCTCTTTGTTCTGAAGTAGCGTGAATGCAGGTCATGTTCCAGCGTGTGACTGGCGCATAAACTGAGTATTGACGTGGATCTCTCTGAGATCTCATTAACGTTGTGGTCTGTACTTGCTTCGACATTGAGTGTAGTTCATGTCGTTATTTCTTGTTTGTGGAAGTAACGAGACGTTGTAATGAGAATTGTGTGTGTGTGTGTGTGTGTGTGAAATTTACCCTTACACGACCGAACGGTTAGTAATTACCAGCGCCCCAAATTATGAGAGTATTTGTCTAGTGCAGTTAAAAGAAAGCCGTGGTCTGTAGTCCGCAAGTGAACGATACCGACCGAGCTACCGCCGCTTGTCGGCGAAGTTAATGCCAACTTTTGCTGATAGAGGGTGTCGCGTGGTCAGCGCAACGAATCCCCACGGTTGTTATTCTCGGTTTTGTAGACTGGAGCCGCTAATTTTTCATTCAAGCAACTCCTTAATTATCTAGTGCACTTAGGTCTGAAAACTTTTAATGTCAGTGCTGTCCGTGACGTCTTTCAACTATGAAAATTTCGGGTTATATATAATCTTATAGATCGCAATTTATTTTTTACATTTTAATTCAGGTATTCACTACCCTCTTAACGGGCAGCTCACACTTAAAGATTTAAAATTCACAATCTGAAACTCTTAATTGTTTCAAGTCATATATCCTTTGTTCAACACGTCTGATGCACCGCGCACGACACGTTTCAACCTATTTGGCCATCATATCAGGTGCATTAGAATTCTTGGAGAACTTGCTGCACTACCGAAACTCTTGTGGATACATTTCCCTAATTTTGGGATTTAAATTTAAAATCCGAAGTATAAGTTCGCGGTAGCGTAGTTGGTTGAGGCACTATGCTACAAGCCGGAAGGTCGCAGGTTCAAGTGCCGATGAGGTCATTGGATTTTTTTTTTCAATTGATCTAATCCTTCCAGCCACACTACGGCCCTGGCGTCGACTCGGCCTCTAACAGAAATGAGTACCAGGAATATTCTTGGGGGTAAGGGCGGGCCGGCGCGTAGGGCTCACAACCTTGCCGCCATCTGTGAGCCGATTGTCTAGAAAATGTGGGAGCCTCAACATCTCACAACCCTATGGGTCTCTACGGCCTGTTACAGGGAGACCTTTATTTTTTATAAGTTCTTTTATGCGCAGAATGTGTTGTAGACAGGTTAATATGTAATAATGAGTTCTGTATTTAATCACTGCCCGCGCGGTCTAAGGCATGAACTGTCTTCGCCCTCTCGAACACTGGGGTCGTGTGTTCGAATCCTACTCGAGGCACGGATGTGTGTTAGCGTTTATTCTCTTTGTGTTGTTCTGTGTGTAGGTAGCGGCGTTTATTCTCTTTGTGTTGTCCTGTGTGTAGGTAGCGGCCTTGCGACGGGCTGTTCCCCCGTCCAGGGAGTCTTACCGACTGTGTGTAGGATTAAGAAATTGAAAAGGCGCCCAAGGTCCATAGAGAGAGAGAATGTTTCCGATACCGAGTTATATGAATTTTTCTCTCTTTTATCATGTCCGTATGTCCGGTCTTGAAAACTGAGATTAACGGCCGTGGGGATTCGTTGCGCTGACCACGCGACACCCTCTATCCTCTAAAATTGGCACTAACTTCGCCGACAAGCGGCGGTCGCTCGGTCGGTATAGTTCGCTTGCAGACCAAAACCACGGAGTTTTCTTTTTGTGTGTGTGTGTGTGTCCCATATTTAATATACGATTCAAATATCCCAATTTCCTGTTTATGCTCTCTTTATGTTCATAGAGTGTTCGACCTGATTGTCCTATGTAAATTAGTGGACAGTCCACTCATTTCGCATGGTAAATACAACTTTTTTTTTCATATTTACTTACTGTGAGAGGAGTTTTACTATGTTTTGTAAGACAGCAGTGAATACATGAATAAAAGTTGACGCAGTGCAACAGGATGCTAAATTATTCCTGCACAGCGACCACATCGGCTATGGGACCCACCCAGCCTCCTAACACAGTGGGTACGCGGAAAGGGGGTGGGGCGACTGTTTCCCCGGAAATAAAACGGCGGAGGCTTCAAATTGGCCACTCACCTCCATTCATTGCCAAGGTTAAGAATGGTGGAGCTATACCTCCATTTTATGGCATAGAGCTTACTTAGGAACGACTTTACCTTCTGCCTTGTTTGTGCCGTATGCTGCAAGTACCATGATCGATATACGTGTGTGTGTGTGTGNAATGGGTGAGAAGAGGGAATGCATATATGATATTGGTGGGAAAGCCAGAAGGAAAGAAACCACTGGGAAGACCAAGGCGTAGGTGGGTGGACAGTGTTAAAATGGATCTTACATAGGATGGGATGGTATGGCCTGGATTGATCTGGCTCAGGATAGGGACCAGTGGAGGGTTCTAGTGAACACGGTAATGAAGCTTCGGTTTCCATAAAATGTTGGGAAGTTCTTGAATAGCTGTACAGCTGGCGGCTTCTCGAGAAGGGCTCAGCTCCATGAGTGAGTAATCGTATATGTAAATATGTACAAATATGCGGGTCTTTTTTATTTCATTTTGCGTCTGCCTGCCGAGAAAAACTGCGGAATTGAAATAGGGTACGACAGCTTTCTAGGCTTGCTACTTTCCTTTTTAATTATATCCATTGTTTCCTGTTTCACATTCATAATTATCACTTACAGCACAATAGCATCTGTGTGCACCGGTTGCTGTAACGCGTATTTTGGTTTTCATACCATTCGCAGAATGAACGTTGAGTGTTCCTCTAAACGTCATTGGCCGATTTTTCTTGATGCAGAGTTTCCTGTGACCGGTCTAGAAAACCGAGATTAACGGCCGTGGGGATCCGTTGCGCTGACCACGCGACACCCTCTATCCGCTAAAGTTGGCACTAACTTCGCCGACAAGCGGCGGTCGCTCGGTCGGTATAGTTCGCTTGCGGACTACAAGCCACGGGTTTTCTTTTTCAGGGAGAACTTCACTTTTGCCTAATTTTTCAAATAGAAAATTAAGGAGCCAGCGCTGGAACATTTTTAAAATGCCAACTGATAACGTGAAGAAGAAGAAGAAGCAGAAGCTGCGAGGCTGCTCACGTGAAAGTTCTGTGTTATTGCGTGCCTCTCTTGAGAGAAACCCCAGAAGACTACTTATCTTAACAACTGGAGGAACAGCGGAGTTTCTAAAACCCGCGATGTGAATCCAGTGAAGACAATATTACAGTTGCTGACATCCGGGCACGGAGAGACAAAGAAATTGCGAACGTACAGTCTCATTCAGAAGTGTGTATTGTAATTCCAGCTACTGTTTTTAGCCCACTTTTCCATTCATAAAATAGAGAATGATACCATTGAAAGAGGGGGCACTGTGCTGGAAGCTGGAGGGTCGTGAGTTGGATTCCCGATGAGGTCATCGGATTGATCAATTGATCTAATCCTTCCAGCCGCACTGTGGCTCTGGGTTCGACTCAGACTGCCACAGAAATGAGTAGGGGGCTAAAGGGAGGCCGGCACGTAAGTCTGACAACCTCATCGCCATCTGTGAGCCGACTGTCTAGAAAATGTGAGAGCCTCGACGTCTCACAACCTTATGAGCCTCCACGGTGACAGTAAACAATGTGGAATAGCTGGAGTTGAGAGTCGCACTGTCTTCTGGATATGACGCCCATATAGTCCTGTAGAAGTCCACAAACGTTTCGCAGAATCGTACTGCCTGCTTCTTCATGGTCGAAAAAATGAACCAAGCAAGAATCAGACGGTAAGCATAGGGAACTGTTTGTTGCTTGGCCTATTCTTCGACCCTCAAGAAGGAAGCGATACGTTCCATCGAAATACCTGTGGACTTCTACCGGACTACACGGCATTTTATGGAACCAGAAGGTTCATTACCGTGTTCACTAGAGCCCACAACTGTTTCCTATCCTGAGCCAGATCAATCAAATCCAAACCATCCCATCCTACCTCTCTAAGATCCATTTTAATATTGTCTGCCCACCTACGCCTTGGTCTTCCCAGTGGTCTCTTTCCTTCTGGATTTCCCACCAATATCCTATATGCATTCCTCTTCACCCCCATTCGTGCTACATGTCCTGCATATGATAAGTACACAGACCTTGATTTGTGAAAACGAGTGTAACCTCACTGGATAGTTCCCACCAGATTATACGAAGTTTCTTTGTGTCGTGGTGGCACAATTGTGTTGTGAAACTCTTCTCGCGTAAAATGTCTGGCTTGTAATGGAAAGCCTTTGAACAGTAAATGAGCATGCTTGGACGTATGCCTGGCAAGTTGAATAGCAGGAGAAGGCTGTACAAAATGAGATAGTCGTGTTCAGGAAGCCCCACAAAAAGGAGAGTTGCGGCAGATACAAGTCCCAGGAAAACGGACATCGTATGTTGAAGAGAAATTTACCGTTCAGAATCAGCACCGACCCCTTTCAAAATCCACAACAAAGAAGCTGTGAAACAATTTAGTTATGGCGAATTAATGCCATGCCTTAATAGTGTTCTTTGCGAATAAAGGATGTGTAATACTAATATGTGTGGTACTATAGGCCAGAGCCGGTCACGGTAGCCGAGCGGTCTAAGGCATGTACTGTCTTCGCTCGCTTGGAAACCGGGATCGTGGGTTCGAATCCCACTCAGGGCATGGATGTTTAGTTTGTGTGTGTACAGGTAGAGGCCTTGCGACGAGCTGATCACCCGCCCAAGGAGTCCTACCGAATGTGTAAGATCTAGAGAAACCGAAGTGAACGGAGAAGTTCATGGAGGTAGGCCTAGGCCCACTGGGGCTGTAGTGCCAAGGGGGAAAAATAGGCCAGAAGTGGCCGCAGTACAAGGGACTTAGTCCCACCCCACTAGCATTAAAAAAATACTAATATGTCATAAGCAGGGCTCGGATTTTGATGACCTGAAAATGTTTAAGAAATGACCTATAAAATGACCGAAAAATCTAGAAAAACGACCTAAAGGAGAAAAGAAAGAATACTTCGCTTCCATGTTATTCACATTTCAGAAAATATGAAGAAAAATTCCCTAAAATGGCAAAAAATGGCAAGAAATACCCTTAAAAGTAAAAAAAAATACCGAAAAATTACCCCCAAAATGAAAAAAAATTACCTTAAACCTAAAAATGTCAAAAAATGACAAAAAATTACCTATAAAATTTACATTTCTGTAACCAGCAGCTCATATCCGAGATTTATATATTTAAGAGCATCGCATAGGATACAAGGAAAAAAGGATGACATGTCATCAAAATCCGGGTCCTTGTCATAAGCCAGTCACGGTAGCCGATCGGCCTAAGGCATGTACTGTCTTCCCTCGCTCGGGATCGTGGGTTCGAATCTCACTCAGGGCATAGATGTTTGGTGTGTGCGTGTGTTTTCTTCTGTGTTTGTGTTGTCCTGTGTTTAGGTAGCGGCCTGCCGTCTGTAAAATGATCAAGAATCTNTGCCCGGATTTTGACGACCTGAAAATGTTTAAGAAATTACCTATAAAATGACCGAAAAATCTAGAAAAACGACCTAAAGGAGAAAAGAAAGAATACTTCGCTTCCATGTTATTCACATTTCAGAAAATATGAAGAAAAATTCCCTAAAATGGCAAAAAATGGCAAGAAATACCCTTAAAAGTAAAAAAAAAATACCGAAAAATTACCCCCAAAATGAAAAAAAAATTACCTTAAACCTAAAAATGTCAAAAAATGACAAAAAATTACCTATAAAATTTACATTTCTGTAACCAGCAGCTCATATCCGAGATTTATATATTTAAGAGCATCGCATAGGATACAAGGAAAAAAGGATGACATGTCATCAAAATCCGGGTCCTTGTCATAAGCCAGTCACGGTAGCCGATCGGCCTAAGGCATGTACTGTCTTCCCTCGCTCGGGATCGTGGGTTCGAATCTCACTCAGGGCATGGATGTTTGGTGTGTGCGTGCGTTTTCTTCTGTTTGTGTTGTTCTGTGTTTAGGTAGCGGCCTGCCGTCTGTAAAATGATCAAGAATCTGAGAAATCAGCCCTATGCTCCAAAGTGGGCACAAGAGGAGAGGAAAATAAAATTTATTGTGACGCTACAGTGATAAGAGATAAATGTATAAGCGATGTAAACATTTTTGTCTACATCAGTTTTATATATAAGAGCCGGAATAGCATAGTGGTACAGCGACTGGCTACAGGTTTGACGACCAAGGGGTCGGAGTTCGAGTCCCGGTGGGGGCTCCGGTCGACTAGGCCGGATCTAGGGTCCACCCAACCTCCTATCCAATGTGTACCGGGCCTCTTTCCCTGGGGGTAGAGCGGCAGGGGCTTGAAGCTGACCACTCACTTCCAGCTAGTGCCGAGGTCAAGAAAGTGTACATCACCTCCTCCATACGTCTTCATGGCGTAGTGCTTAATTACGTAGTTAAGCACAGGGACAACTTTCCCCTTTCTACTTCAGTTTTATATATAAATCCTAATTCTGGTTTGGTGGAAAGTTGGGGGAAATAAGCCTCTACAGGACCTGCATGGAAAGACGAATTGTAGGAGAGGCGAGCGGACGGAGCGGTGTGTGATGAAATGCCGGGACTAGGCCGGTCGTATCATTCTTCCCTGGCCTGAGACCCATCCGTGCCAGATGCGATTGTCTTTTACATGTTCCTTTGACCTCACCGAGAGTGGCCTTGGAGTAAGTTATTGGGTACAATTTCCTGTGCCAGGAAGCGTGGAGAGTTGGCCGCAGTCACGTCATGGGTCCCACCGATTGTGCGCGGACGTTTGGCTTACTCACAGCTCCCGTGTTCATTCGTACTAACATCTCCGACAAGCGGTGATCGCTCGGTCGGTATAGTTCGCTTGCGGGCTACAGGCCACGTACTTTGTTTTTGCACAAAGAGTACGTAAAGGACTACCAAGTCAGTCGTAACTGCTTGTCTTGTGCTCTGTTCTCGAATCATGTTCGGCAAAGAGATGCATAGTGAACCAACAGAAAAATGGATCTTAGAGAGATAGCATGAGATGGTATGAATTGGATTGATCTGGCTCAGAATAGGGACCAGTGGATTGTTCTAGTGAACACCATAATAAACCTTCGGGTTCCATAAAATGCTGGGAAATTCTTGAGTAGCAGCACAACTGGCGGCTTGTCAAGGAGGGCTCAGCTCCCATGAGTGAGTGACCAATAGAACATGTTGTGCTTTCAGATTCTAAAGGGCTCTGACAGTGATGTATAACACTCGGGGTTCACGCCCGATATTCTGAAGAGTACAGCGTTTCGGAAACTGGATCTGTTTGCGACACCAGGTGACGGGGTGGGAGACACCTACTGTGTTGGGTCCGTTAGAAAGAGCTGAGGTTGGGCATCAGAGCGGGTCTCAGTGCTATCTCTGTAACAGGTTGTGGAGGCCCATAGGTTTGTGAGACGTCGAAGCTCCCACATTTTCTCTAGACAATAGGCTCATAGATGGCGGTAAGGTTGTCAGCCGATCGCCCTTTACCCCCAAGAATATTCCTGGTACTCATTTCTGTTAGAGGCTGAGTCGACCTCAGGGCCATAGTGCGGCTGGAAGGATTAGGTCAACTGAAAAAAAAAATCCAGTGACCTCATCGGGACTTGAACCGCAACCTTCCGGCTTGTAGCATAGTGCCTCAACCAACTACGCTACCACGTACCTCACTGCTGTGGAGAAGAGAAAAAAAACTTGCACATTGACGGAAATTGAAGCCCGGTCATCCAGATCATGTTCCATGGCAATACGCGACTGTGCTAGTGAAGCTATACCTACGGTTAAGTACACGGACAGCTTTACTTAACCGTAGCGTAGTTGGTCGAGGCACTATGCTACAAGCCGGAAGGTAGTGATGACGTCACTGGGTTCTTTCAATTGACCTATTCCTTCCAGCCACGATATGACCATGAGGTCAACTCAGCATCTAACAGAAATAAATACCAGGAAGATTCCTAGGGGGGAGNGTTTGTCCCTATCCTTAGCCAGATAAGTCCACTGGATACGCCCCGTCCTATCTAAGATCGGTCTCATAATATTTTCCTCCCACCTGCGTCTAGGTCTTCGTTCTGGTTTTCCCACCAATATTCTACATGTATTCCTCTTCTCCCCCATGCGTGCTACTTGCCCGCCCATCTCATCCTCCTTGACTTTATCATTCTAATTATACTTGGAGNACGTCTAGGTCTTCCTTCTGGTTTTCCCACCAATATTCTACATGCATTCCTCTTCTTCCCCATGCGTGCTACTTGCCCGCCCATCTCATCCTCGACTTTATCATTCTAATTATACTTGGAGAAGAGTACAAGTTATGAAGCTCCTCATTATGCAGTTTTCTCCAACCTCCTGTCACTTCATCCCTCTTCGGTGCAAATATTCTCAAACACCTCCAGTCTATGTTCCTCCCTTGATGTCCAGAGACTATACAGAACCACAGGCAAAATTATAGTTTTCTATATTCTCGATAGTGACTGCGTCGCGAAATAACCCACCACAGAAGGAGATATATTTTAATATTATCCTCCGGTGTGCACTTGTGTCTACGCGTTCAGGTTTTGTGTGTTTATGTATGTTTACCTGCATGTGACTTGTCGGAAGTCGTACCGATGTGGATGAGGGATCTTGGTATAGAACTCGCCGTGCCAGCGTGTGTGTATAACGGTTTCCGATAACAAGCTGGTCGTGTTACTCCCAGAGAAGAGAAACCATCCTATTAACGGTGAGTTTGAGTGAAAGGAACCATTTCCTGTTTAATGATGAACTTGTATGTGTAACCATAAGTTTCTGTCCTGCATCTGGGTTTGCCTATCTTATTTCACTAATTGCATGGCACTTGTAGAATGTTTTCGGAAATTTAAATTCCAGAAATTTGTAGGATTTGAGGCTGTCACATCGATGGTTATGATCAGGGCCCGGATTTTGATGACCTGAAAATATTTAAAAAAGTGACCTATAAAATTACCGAAAATAGTCAGAAAAATGACCAAATATATGACCCAAAAATGTAATATGCAGGGCCCGGATTCTGATGNTCCTGGTTATGATATAACGCAGTGTAGTTCGTTAAAAGTCAGCCGATGTTTCAGAGGAACATACTCGCTCCGTCATCAGGGTTGAAGAATAAGTCAAGCAAGAAGCCAGCGTGAAATCTGGTGACAAGCAGAGCAGCCTAGATTTAGGGGCGACATGCCTCTCTGAAATGTCTGCAGACTTTCAACGGACCACGCGGTGTTATATCACAGAAGGCAGGTGGGCCTCAGAGTCTGGACGATATGGAGAAGAGAAAATACTTGCACTGACGCAAATCGAAACTGGACCGTCCAGCCCGTAGTCCATTTTTCAGATGTAAGGAATTTCATAATTCATTCTCACCGTTCACTTATCATCGGAATAAAATGTGAGATGAAGTAAATATAGACCGCCTCTGTGGTCTAGTGGTCAGAGTTCCTGGCTACGGATCTAGAGGTCCCGGGTTCGATTTCCGGCGCTACCAGATTTTCTTAGAAGTGGTCGATCTTGAAGGGGGTCCACTCAGTCTCGTGATGATAATTGAGGATCTGTTTCAAGGAAATAACGTCTCCGGTATAGAAAACCAAAAATAACGGCCTTGGGGATCCGTTGCGCTGACCACGCGACACCCTCTATCCGCTAAAGTTGCCATTAACATGCTCGGTAGGTATAGCTCGTTTGCGGACTGCAGTTCATGAAGTTATTTTTTCTTCTTTTGTAGGTAGCGGCCTTGCGACGGGCTGATCCACCGTCCAAGGAGTCATACCGACTGTGTATAGGATTAAGAAACTGAAAAAGCGCCCAAGGTCCAAAGGGCTGTAGAGCCATAGAGAAAAATAAAGTTATAACTTTTATAAGAAAATTTATGGTTCATATTTTAAATTCATTATATGAATTATGACGATTTCCTTCAATATGGCGCTCCCTCTGAAGAGTGGTCTTGTTTGAACGAAACATGTTGGGGTTTACCATGTAATCACCGTGAGGAAATAAACTAAATATTGTTGCGTGTTGCCTATGTAACGCGACAAATAAATTCAGGCAAGTCACGGATTTGGCGAATATGTTTATTGGCCAATCTCCTCCACACTTCCAAGTACAATTAACGTCGTCAGACATTTTGTACAGCGGTGTTGTAGTTGCTTCTTGCACCGCTAATCTCGGTGAAGTCTTCTATTCCCTCGGCGCTACCTGAAGACTGGCTACTCTTCTGAGATCAGCTACAAACTCTTGTCGCAGTTGGACTCTGATTATAACCTGCTTTCGGACGGAATAGAGCGCACCATGTAGGAGCCTTTGGTTTCGGCCGCTGTTACGCAACGAACCCTTTTGTTGTCCTTTCATCTCCTAGGCAACGGTCCGCTGGCATTGCGTTTCCATGGAAGTATATCTTCTTATCTCAGCCGTTGCCTGGGAAGGCAACCATTCTGGATTCATGGCACGCCAGAACATTTTAACAGTGAGTGGTCCCTTAATGCAAGCTTCGGTATGGTACTTGGGTCGAGTTACGTTTCCTTGCATGCTCCAAGCAAGGAGTGCGTTCACTGCTGTTCTGTTGGTATCGCATGCGTCATGCGCAGTAGAAGTTCGTCAAGGAGAATACTAATTAGAACTGTAATAAAGGGATATGAAGAACACATTTGTTTGCTTCTGCCAGCTGTTGCTTTGTACAACCCAATAGGCTATTACAATAATTAGGATTCGTCTGGAAGGGGTGGGGCAGGATGCTTGCTAGTCGTATGGATGTGTGAAATATAATAGGTTAATGGACGTCCGTTCTCCCCAGTGGAGATGACTTGAGGGTTGTGTTACTTCCCTCGGAGGCCCTCATCACACCCATTTTATTCTTACCTCCCTCGTCTGAATCATTCTAAACCAATCTTATCCCACCCGACCGATTTATTTGAAGCACAAGGTACCTAATCAGGCTAGGGTACGCGGTAGCGTTGTTGGTTGAGGCACTGTGGCACAAGCCGAATGGTCGCGGATTCGGTTTCCGATGAGGTTATTGGATTTTTAAATTTACCTAATCCTTCCAGTCGCACTGTGGCCCTGGGTTCGACTCAGCCTCTAACACAAATGTGTACCAGGAATATTCTTGGGAGTAAAGGGCGGCCGGCGCGTGAAACTGATAACCTTACCGCCACTTGTGAGCCCATTGTGTAGAAAATATGGGAGCCTCGACGTCTCACAACCCAGTGGACTTCCATGGCCTCTTACAGGGATAGCTTTACTTTTTACCTTGCCCAATCAAATTTAAAATATTTTCGTGGCAAAAGGCAGCTGAGGGCTTTGTTCAGTACCAGCTGTTTTTATGCTTTTATGGGTAAAAGAATGGACATTGCCCTGAAGAGGGTAAGTATCCAGCAGACTACACGGTTTCACACCACATAAGACCAATTTTCAAGGTAATGAAACTGATCATTTCATAAGAAGCGAGGGCCGATTATCGGCTTCTCAGGGACTGTGCTTAATGTAAGGGTAAATTTACCCCCGTTCATAATTGTACACTACGCCATGGCGGCTTATGGGGAGGTGGAGGTAGAGCTTCACATGTATACTCTGACTTGGGCATTAGATTGAGGTGAGTGGCAAACCTCATGCCCTGGGGAAGGTATCCCAGTATCTACTGGGTGCGTCCCACAGCCTGCCTGGACACGGCGGTGAAGAAAGGGAATGCCTGCCTCCGCCGGGAATCGAACTCCCCTTTTTTTAATTGATGGGATGAGAGATGCGCCGTTATTGCATTGAAGGGTATACATACGTGTAAAGGTAAGTAATTAAGCACTGTGCCATGAAGGCGTATGGAGGAGTGGATGTAGAGATCTATGTTCTCTTGATCTCAGCACTAGTCGGAGGTGAGTGGTCAGCTTCACGCTCCCGGGGAAAGAACCCCCCGGTAACCATTGGATAGGAGGTTGGGTGGACCCAAGCCGGGATAAGTGAAAACTCTTGGCCCTACCGGGACTCGAACTCCGACCCTTCGTTCGTCCAGCCCATAGCCAGTCGCTATACCGACTGAGCTATCCCGGCTGTCATGGTATCCAGGTATGGGGTTAGGGTATCCAGGTATGGGTTTGAGAATCGAACTCATGCGTTAAGGCGGCCGCACACCAGCTGCTTCAAGACAAGCATCAGGACATGAGACAAGAGACGCAGTCTTGCTTCATTCGTGATTCAGACTCGAGTCCGCACAACGAAGTAGCACGTGTCTGCGTCTTATCACATCCTCTCCAGTTGATGACATGGCGTCATGTCGATAACGTACACCGGTGCTGTTCCCTGAGTACTGATGTCTGAGTCTTGACGCACAGAGAGGAACATGCCGAGTCTTGCTGCACGTGTCTGCAGCATGAAGCTGACGTCAGCATCATGACTCAGACCGATGTGCGGCAGTTTTTATAATCTCATTCGTTTCACCTGTGCTCCTTTTTTTTTTTGCGTCATGTCGCAGACATCGTGTCTTGACGCATGCTAGTCTGCGGCGTACCTAACAGTCAAGACAAAATGTCAACGACATGACGCAAAGAAAGGAGCACAGTTGAAACGAATGAGATTATGAAAACAGCCGCACACCGGTCTGAGTCATGATGCTGACGAATCACGAATGAAGCAAGACTGCGTCTTTTGTCTCATGTCTTGATGCTTGTCTTGACGCAGTTGGTGTGCTGCCTACCTCACTGCTCAGTCTTAATTGGCGAGAGGAACGTCTGCCTTCTGCGCACGGAGCTGTACAAAAAGAACTCGCATAGAAAACGCATGTTTCTTGGTGGAACTGAACCCTTCGTCTCATAGTTAAAGTCTTTATATGGCCGAGAACACTGTGATTCATTCACAGAGAGAAGATAGATAAATATGAATGAGAATATTGGAACCATAACTGCGTATGACGACATATGTCGTAAAAATAAGATTGTAATTAAGAATAGTTTCCTTGTTTGAAAACAGAGCCATCTTTTGTGGGGTCATAACCCCAGTCTGCGTGTATGGTGTGTGCTTACGCAGTATTTGTGCAAGAATCAATGAAATTAGTGACCCTTCAAAACTTCTTGGCCTCCTATCAATTTTATGGCTATTGAAAGCCTTGACCCGAAAGAATCTTGTCACGTTATTTAGTGTGACTGTAGGCGGAGTTTGGATTAGCAGTCGGATTTATTGAACACTTATGTAACTGACCGCCCCTCTGGCCTAGTGGTCAGAGTTCCTGGCTACAGATCCAGAGGACCGGGTTCGATTCCCAGCGCTACCAGATTTTATGAGAAGTAATGGGTCTAGAACGGGGTCTACTCAGTCTCGTGAGGATAACTGAGGAGCTATTTCAAGGAAATAGCAGTTCCGGCCTAGAAATCCGAGATTAAGGGCCGTGAGGATCCGTTGCGCTGACCACGCGACACCCTCTGTCCGCTAAAGTTGGCACTAACTTCGCCGACAAGCGGCGGTCGCTCCGTTGGTATAGTTCGCTTGCGGACTAAAACCACGGAGTTTGTTTTATACTCGTAACTACAAATAATTACGAAAGTTTCACTGAGTTACATACTCCAGAGATCACTGTAACTTCAGCCCACGTAAAGTCTTCACTAGCCGTTGCTTGGTAGCGGATTTCCCCATCGTATGGGTTCCCAAACTGTTCCTGGTCGCAGCTACCGCACAGAAAACGTGTCCACAGAGCTGTTCCCTAAGAACGGCTGTTATACTGTCGCCTGTTTACTCAGCTTTTGCTTGGCAACGGGTCTACCTATCATAGTATTATGTACCATGTTTCGTGAATGATGCCTGTGATCTAATGGACTTTTTATGACCCCATCCAGTGTCAGACTTCCCCAGTGCACGTGCGTGTTGTATGTTTGTCTTATGAGTGTGCGAGGCATGGAGAAGCCACATGGGAGTAGGACGGTATAAATAGTGGAGTCTGGAGAGCAACAGCAGCGATGGGGAACGCGTCTCGCGCCACTGAATTTTTTATCTTTTGCAGAGGATGGGAACACTGTTCTTATTTGAATCCAAGTAGGCATGAAGAACTTGTTTGGCAAAAAAGGCTTTCCATCATTGTTACTTATCAAAGAAGGAACTATGCTTCGAAATACTGAATCGGAAGGTCATAGACAGGGATGGAAGATGTGGGGGGGGGGTCTATTTCCTCACAGTAAAATTGTCCGTATCTTAAGCACATACGCCATGAAGACGTGTAGTGGAGTGAATGTGTAGATCCACGTATTCTTGACCACGACATTAAGCTGAGGTGAGTGGTCAGCTTTACGGCCTAGTCGCTTTAGCCACAGGGAAAGAGCCCTCGGTACCCATTTGATAGGAGGCTGGGTGATGGGCCCCAGTACCGATCTTGACGACGTGGAGAAGAGAAAATTCTTGACCCTATCGGAACTCGAATTCCGACCTCTGGTCGTCCAGCCCATAGCTAGTCGCTTTACCGTCTACAGCAGCAACAGCAACAGCAACAGCAGCTGGTACCCCAGCACCGGTCTTAATGACGTGGAGAAGAGAAAAATCTTTCCCCCCCACCAGAGCTTGAACTGTGAACCCCTCAGCCGTCCGGCCCGTAGCCAATCGCTATACTGGCTGTGTTTAACCACTCGGAAATAAACAGTTTCGTCGGAGGCATAAATTTGATTTTGTACCAAAAGATGTAATTCTTTTACACGGAAATATGTCGAGGAAACGTGATCATGCCGCCTGATTTGTAAACGCACAATCTTTTATACAGTTTCAGAATCGCTCACGTTATGGTTTCATGAGAAACTTACGCTCTGGTCACTTGATGATGAAAAGACATGGAGGAGCGGATACATTCTTAATCCTGACGCTAGATGGATGTGATCAGCTTCATGACCCGGCTGCTTTACCCCACGGGGACAGATTCCCGGTACCCACTAAACAGGAGGCCAGAGTGGACGTCAGAATGAAATGTTGCGCAAGAACCTACAAATATAATCTCTAAACCTTTTCTGATTCATGTTTACTTAACAGCTTAAGCTATCTTTACGTATTGCTTAGTTCTTATCGAAACAAAAAGATAGGGAATGGAGGCTGTTCGCACGAAATCAGGACGTTGGCAGTACGCATGCGTGCTAACCTCATTCAGATCCGATGCACCGTTACTAATACGGTCCTTCCGTATGCAGGTGTATGGGCACGAACATGCGACTGTCTTGCTGTCTGAGCTCCACGCCCGCAAGGCGCGATCCCGTCGCGGTTGAGTGGTGCTTAATATTCGGAAAGTCCCAGGTTCAAATCTCGGCCCAGAGGCTGTCTGTCCTCGTTGAAGGTTTTCAGCTTCCATTAGGTCACGGTCGCGGTCGTTAATATCCCTGCTTTACTAGTCCTTGCTGGGATAGCGACTGGAGTTCGAGTCCCGGTGGGGCAAGAATTTTCTCTTCTCCACGTCGTCCAGACGGTCTGTGGGGTTCACCCAACCGCCTATCCAGTGGGTACTGGGGGTAAAGCGGCAGAGGCGTGAAACTGACCACTCACCACCAACTAGCGCCGAGCTCAGGAAAAGATGTTGGAGTTGAGAAACATTTAATAGCAGAGCTTGATGTTTATCGTCGATCCCAGTTCGTATTCCGTCGCATGTTGTTTCAGTGTGCTTTATCGGTTGCTGATACAGGACTGTGTGTCACCCTCAGGTGGTTTATCTCCTCCTCTTTCCTATCATTCAACAAATAACCTGTGGGCCCAGCTGGCATACTGTGATAACATTTCCAGACCATTCGAGAGAGACTGAAGGTGTGAGATGTTATTAATACGTAGATTGTGTGGACTGACATGTACGGCATACCGTGCGTGTCTCATCAACACTTCTACCGCCCTGAGTCAGACCAAGATGACACTGATTTTAAGCATAGTGGACAGTGTTGCCAACGGTCAGGAGGTACGCACTGCATACTGCAAAAACCCAAGAGGAAAAGCGATATTTGTAGAGTATTGTCAAGTTACTGGGTTGGCAGCTGCCTCACAGCCTAAGGCCCCTCATACACACACAGTTTGGCCTTCGATCGACCTTACAGGCAAAACTGTGACAGTTTACCCCCTCCCATTCCTCCCCATACACGCGCAGATAAAGCGGCAGGCTTCATGCCACAATCACGGTCTTCCAGCCTATAGTGTTGAGTCACACACGTCACGTGCTACGGTCCTGCAGGCAGAACTGACGGACTGGCGGGTTTCCCACAGGCCAATAGTCCAAACGATTGGCCGGCCGGCCGCACCACACACGTCAGTTTTGCCTTTAGTCTTCAACTGTGCAGGCCAAACTGTGTGTATGGGGGCCCTAAGGCTGGGGCCACACAAGCGCACAAAGTACATCCGTACGGACGTTGCTGAGGACACCACACAGTTGCAGAACGCGGTGCGTAGTTTTTTTTTTTTTTGTCTGCAATGGAGCGAGAAGAAAGTGTAGCATTTGCCTCTCTTGTTTATTTCTACAACGGACGCATTTTGTGCGCTCGTGTGGCCCCAGCCTTACCGGTCCCGCATAAGCCAAATAGAGCTGTGTTTGCTGCCTGCAGGTTTCTCGTTTGGCGTACCCTTCAAACCTGAAGATGGAGGTGCTATGTACCTCCGACATGTTGCATGATTTTTCACCCGGACTACGCGGTATTATATCCCAGAATAACCCTGTGAGGACATGGAATCCAGCACGTTAGCTCGTGTCCTGTTGGTACCTAGTTCGAATATAAACGGATACACCTCGGTTTGCCAACGAATGCCCAGATATCGTGAAATTACTCACGACTCATGTTGGTCGTCTCTCATCTCGCTCCATAATGTCTGCAGTTGATACTATCTATGACTATATCCCTTTGTTTGGGCCTTGACCGCTTTTCTAAGTTTCTTGATCCTATACACAGTCGGTAGGACTCCTTGGAGTGGGGATCAGCCCGTCGCAACGCCTCTACCTATACACAGAACAACACAAAGAGAATAAACGCACATAGACATCCATGCCTTGAGTGGGATTAGAACACACGATCCCAGTGTTCGAGCGAGCGAAGACCGCTGCAGTTGTTACGCTGTCGTTAAATATCCAGAATGAACCAGTTACGTAATAAAATCCCCCGGTACACCTGTCAGCATTTTGGAGTAAGATGTTCGGTCGCATTAAATATGTACAGTTCGGATCATGTTTGTTTATGTTTGAAGTTTTCTTTACGACTTTGTAGGATGTTCCGATTTCCGCCTCGCCCGCTTAGGCGCCCGTTTTGTAAAGGCAATCAAGCCGATGCAGCAGTGAAAAAAGGACGGCATGGACAGATGATGAATGAAGGAAGGGTGAGACTTCCTGGTAGCGGTTGAGAAATAAAAACAATCTTTAATGCGGCAGCTTGCGCTGACAGGGGCGTCTTGTTCTTCACAAAACCCTTTCCAGGCTATGCGGGATTCCCGCTAGCAATATCTAGGATTTTTTTTTAATTCGCATAGTGCGGGGGGTGGGGGGTGGAGTCCAGTTGGTTTCGCTCGGCACGGCGGCCACTGATTGGCCTATTGTACCTGCCCCGGGTGATTACGATGATGGAGAATTTGGTGGAATGAAGATTGGCAGGGGAAACCGAAGTAGTCTGAGAAAACCTACCCTAGCGCCACTTTGTCCACCACAAATCCCACTTGACCAGACCGGGTTTGAACCCGGGCCGCCACGGTGGGAAATCTAGGATTATTAGTTTCACGTATCTTTGCAGATCATTTTTATCCTTCTTGTCTAAATTTTCCAGACTCATACTTCAGCGCTAGATAGAGGTGAGTGGTCATCTTCACGCTCCTGCCGCTTTTACCCCGTGGAAAAGAACCCCCTTGTATCCATTTGATAGGCTGGGTGGACATGAAAGCCGGTCTGGACGCTGTGCGGAAGAGAAATATATTGCTCCAGCCGGGAGTCGAAACCGGCCGTCCAGCCTGTATCCCTTTGCCATGCCGACTCGTTTTGTGAAACATTATCTCTCTCTGTGGCTTCCCAGCCCTTTGGACCTTGGCTGTATTTTCAGTTTATTGGTCTTTTACACAGTCGGTAGGACCCCTTGGAAGGGGGATAAGCCCGTCGCACGGCCGCTTCCTGCACACAGGAGAACACAAACAGAATAAACGTACACAGACATCCATGCCTCAAGTGGGATTCGAACTCACGACCCCAGTGTTCGAGCGGACGAAGACGGTTCATGTCTTAGACCGCGCGGGCACTGTGATCGGCTTCGTGAAAGCTTACACGGCGGAAAACTTCATATGCGTTAAGCATAACCAAAGAGGTAAAGATAAGGTAAAGCTATCCCTGTAACGGGCCGTGGAGGCCCATAGGGTTGTGAGACGTCGAGGCTCCCACATTTTCTAGACAGTCGGTTCACAGATGGCTGTGAGGTTGTCAGCCTTACGCGCCGGCCGCTTTTTACCCCCCTCAGGAAGATACCTGGTATTCATTTCTGCTAGAAGCTGAGTCGACCTCAGGGCCATGGTGAGACTGGAAGGATTAGGTCAATTGAAAAATCTAGTGACTTCATCGGGAATCGAACCCGCGACCTTCCGATTTATAGCGTAGTGCCCCTACTAAGAGGTACCTTGGAAAAATTTTATAGTTTTACGAAATGACCGTCAATTCGCGCATGAGTGTTTCGCTCTGTAAAATTCTCCACATCAAAATAAATTGGTCAAGTGGCCTACAAATTTGAAAACTGGAAGGATTGATGTACTGACGGGACAGGCGTCTTTGACGCTACTGAAACGGAGGACAGTGCGTCCGGCGACGGGTCACCAACTAAGAAAAAACACGACGTTTCGGAAACTGGATCTGTTTCCGTCCTCAGGTGAGGGAAGACACCTATTCTGCTGGGTCCCTTAGAAAGAGCTAGCCTCAATCACTATGTTTCTTCTTAGTTATCTTAAAAACCAGGACGACGAATAAAGTCCGAAAACCCAATATCTCTGCCCATTTTAATATTGTCCACCCACCTACGCCTTGATCTTCCCAGTGGTCTCTTTCGTTCTGGCTTTCCCACCGATAAACTATATGCATTCCTCCTCTCCCCCATTCGTGCTACATGCCCTACTCACCTCATCTTCCTTAATGATCGTCGATTATCCAATGGAAACTGAAGGATTGTTTGAAAGCCTTCAGTTTCTTGAGCTGCCTATGACTGTAGGAGATCTGTAACATACAGTTGGCGCTACCAGAGCGAGTTTCTGTTTTCCGAGAAGCGAAATAGATTGCCCATAGTTTTGTGTTTATAATATTGTCACGTGTATTAGTGACCATAGACGCGGTATGGATTGGTGAATGGATTTATTGGACACTTACAACCCGTTACTAGAATTAATTATAACCGTTACATTGATTCTCGGGCTTTACAAATCACAGTAAAACCAGCTAATCAGTTTCCTGCCTGTCTTCAGCCGTTCCATAGCAATGGATTTATAACAGCCTCGATGTAACTACAGCACACGTGAAGTGTTCTTTGCATAGCCTGATTCCTTTCTTGCCATCTCTTCTCAATTATCTTCGACTGCCATCTTAAGAGTCCCTCAATTCTAATTCTCAGCTGGCCTGAGATCTTGGGGGCAGCCCCAACAGAAAACACAGTTTCCTAACAATTCCTCTATTGTTATAGAGGTGTGTTTACATCGCTGTTGCATAGAAACGGCAGTTTTTGCATTGTTGCCTGCGTGTTCATTTCCGCGGTCACATGTATACCGATTCTTTGCCTAGCAATGAACTTATCTCTGGCTCCGCTCTTCCGGCTTTCAGTCGTCATGTCACAATGTTACAGTATCAGGTACAGCATGCTGTATATGTTATGTAAAAGAATCATGTCTAAGAAGGCACACTATTCAGGGCGCTTAAAAACAGGGCACTGTCGAGAGAGGGAAGGGGAAGACACAGGAAGGTGGACCTGAGTCGAGCTGGGCCAGGATTCGATTCCCAGCAGGAGCAGGAGATTTTTCTACTCTCCACAGTATCCAGACTGTCTCCGGGGCCCAACCGTCCTCCTATGGCATGGGTACCGGGGACTTTCCCTGGGACTAAAGGGACCGGAGCGTGAAGCTGATCACTTATCTCCGTTTAATGATGAGATTAACAATGATGGAGCTACATACCTAAACTCCCGCATGTCTTCATTGCGTGTACAGATAACTTTTCTTGTTTAGCCCAAGTAATGTTAGGGCGAAGGAGGGGGCGCAAATACGCGGGGAATTGAACGTGTGCAAGACAGAAGAGAAAGGCAAGCGAAATTTTAGCCAGAAAACTTGACGCTTATAGACCACTTGGGAGATCTAGGCGTGTTAATAGTGTCATCTGGCTCAGGATAGAGTTCAGTAACAGACCCTAATGAACAGTAACTTGGAACTTTTGCTTTCCATAAAAGGAAGGGAATTTTGTGATTGGGCAGCTATAAACTTCGACTAAATTCCATTTTAGTTCAGAATTATTACCTATAATTATAGCATTAAGAACACGATATGTAGGACTGGAAATAACGTGCAGTAGGGGTTTATGAGTTCTGCCTGAAACGTCCTGTTCACATTTAGCGGGGCTTAAATATGGCGTCATAACAGTACAAACCCATACCCTTTTGTTTTATCACCATTCTATATAAAGACTTTCCTACTAACATAACTGTGAGCTGGCAGAGCGCAGTCGGTATAGCGACTGGCTACGGGGTGGACTACCGAGGGTTTCGAGTCCCGGTAGGGTAAAATTTATCTTCTCCATGTCGTCCAGACCGGCTCTAGGACCACAGCCTCCTATGCAATGTGTCCGGAGGGTTCTTTCCCCGGGGTAAAAACGACTGGGGCGTGAAGCTGACCACACCAATTAGTGCCGAGGTCAAGTGAGTCTATACATCCATTTCCCCATACGCCTTCATGACGTAGTGCTTGAATAGTTAAGGACAGGGACAACTTTACCTTTTTACTACATGTAAATATCGTTACTAACGCAGAAAATCGAGAGGCTTCACAAGACAGCGTCAAGATGTAATCCTCTCTTGGCGAGATGTTTGTGAAGTGTCGGTGAGACGGTGGGTGTATGGCCATAACGCGAGAAACAAGTTAGGCGAGGCGAAACCAAACACGAGCCTTACTTGAAATAAATATGAGGACTGACGTGCTAAGAGTTGACCTCGGCTGGCAAGTGACTTCGTTTCCTTGACCCTGGGTACATCCTGCCACTGCGCTAATAACAGTTTCTCTTCAGTTAGTTAAGTTACACGGTCCTACTTGCGATAATAAAATAATAGTTCTTGAAGACCTACGTCGTGACACCGTATCATACGTGTGTTGTCGTGAAACAAGACCTCGAGGCGTATTCTTGCGACGTCGTTATATTACTCAACGGCACAACTACATTTCAACGTAACTATAACACAGAATGTTTAACAAGTCGTTTCATGGTCGGTCCGTTCGTGTTAACTACTCTCACCGAACGTCGAATTGTAGAGCTGTCCGTGTTGGCTAACCACTGGCCTCTGTCAGCATACTTCCCTGCTCGGTCCTCAGCTGGATTCTGTCTGCTCCCACTGCCACAGCCGATATATATATATATATATATACACGTATATCGGGCAAGTGGGAAACGTCGCCTCCAGCAGCACATCTACTGTTACGTCACAGCGAGGAAGTGTTTACTGGCAATGCGTGTGTCATCGCGTACATAATCGAAATGGTGCACCCACAATTGTACTCGACACTACAACACTACAGGAGTATTGTTCGTCGCTTTTGTCACCAGTGCGGAGAACGGAGAGTCTGTGGTTTCGTGTTGGCATTGAAGTTCTTGCAACGGTTACTAAGAAGAGTACTGGGATCTGATGCCGTGTAGTCTGGTAGAAGTTCGCCGACATTTCGGAGGAACGTATCACCTCAGTCTGTAGGGCTGAAGATTAAACCAATGAAGCAACCACGAAGAAGCACGTAAATTTACTTGACTCACTCTTCAACCCTGAAGGTGTAGACAGTATGTTCGTTGGACACGTTAGTAAAACTTTCACCAGACTTCGCGGCGTCACATCTAATGAACTGATAGTGTTTTGGGTGGTGCATGCCTTGTGCAGTTACTCATGTTCTGAACGTGGCTCGTGTCCTGTGTGCGACGGTTGTCATTCTTTGTTATAATGTCGTTCCGGGTTAAACGCAAATAGAAATCCCCGGATGTCCTGTCCCCATAGAGACATTGTGACCGTGTCGTAATAAACGCGACGTAATGCTTTGATTGCGCAACGCAGTAGCCGAAACCGGCAAACAGAGGACGGTGGCTTTGCACAATTGAGCACGAGAACAGCTCACGGTTTTGTCACCACACGCACACCGTGCGTGCCCTGTACTTCAACACGTAACAGGTTCGGTCTAGACGCGTGTTTGGCAGGTGCTGGGTTCAAATCTCGGACATGGCTACCCTGATAGAGGTTTTTTCTCGTGATTTCCTGTTCTTGCAGATGCTGGGATAGTACCTCGATCACGGCACGGCAGCTTCTGTCCAAATTCCATCTCTTTGTTCTCATTTCTTGCTCGAGTTCGTCTTCAACCCTGAGGATGCATGCGAAATGTTCCTCCGAAACGTTGGCTGTTTTTCAGCTGACTACAACGCGTTATCTCCAAGAAGATAGAACTTTCCATACCTATCTCTGTGACAACCTCAAACCCTACAAAAGTCTTGACTGATACATTTCCTATTAGGAATTGTTTGAAATAAGAGGATGCATTATCGGCACGGACCAAGACGTAGGTGTGTGGATAATATTAAATTGGATCTTAGATAGGATGGGGTAGTACGGACTGCATTTATCTGCCTCACAATAGTGTATGTCTCTTGTGAACGCGGTAATGAACCTTCGGGTTCCATAAAATACCCGGAAGTTCTTGAGTAGCTGCAGAACTCGGCTCCATGAGGTTAGTTCAGTTTAGTTGAGTTATCGGCACAGACGCCGATCACGGTGGCCGCGAGGTCTAAGGCATGAACCCTTTTCGTCCGCAATAACACTGGGATCGTGGGTTTGAATCCCACTCGAGGCATGGATGTGTGTGTTTGTGTTGTTCTGTGTGAGGTAGCGGCTTTGCGACAGGCTGATCTCCCATCCGGAGAGTCCTACCGACTATGTACAGATTAAAGAACAGAAAAAGTGGCCAAGGTGCACAAGGAGTGCAGAACCACAGATGGAGAGATAGGTAGATTATCGGGACAGCCTTTCGAATTAGCTTTAGAACATTCCATTATCAACGTGTTGTATGATTAAAGAGGACAGGAACAGAATGGAAGCCATTACCTAGTCTTGTGAACACAACGCGATACTGCCACTGCCAGAGGACCCTGTAGCGATGAATATGATTGCTGAATTATAAATTGGAAAGGATATAGAAGGAATCGGTCATGACCACGAGGTACTGTCTCGACGGTTTGTCAGGAGACACAGAAAACCCATAAAATATCTTATCAGGACAGCCGGTGTGTCGACCGAGATTCTAACCCAGAACCAGCCGATTACGAATTATAGCACTACCGCTACGAGAACCGGGTCGGTATCACTTTGATCATTAAGCGGTTTGAGATTTATTGACTAGCTGAGCGACTGTCAGTTTCTGCTGGTGACTCTCGGCATACCTGCCTGCCATTGTTGAGGATCAGTTGGGCGGTGTGGCCAGAAGATCGCCTGAATTTCTCTTGAGGGAGCAGGTGATGACTGGGCCTGCCATTGTTGAGGATCAGTTGGGCGGTGTGGCCAGAAGATCGCCTGAATTTCTCTTGAGGGAGCAGGTGATGACTGAGCCTGCCATTGTTGAGGATCAGTTGGACGGTGTGGCCAGAAGATCGCCTGCATCTGTTGAGGGAGCAGGTGATGACTGAGCCTGCCATTGTTGAGGATCAGTTGGACGGTGTGGCCAGAAGATCGCCTGCATCTATTGAGGGAGCAGCTGATGACTTGGCCGCGTTTGGCGCTACTACAACCAGTGCCGTTGTCTCGCTCTGAATTCTCTTTCTCTCTCTTCTCTTCGCCCTTGGTTCGTTGCCCTTTACCCTTCCTCTCTGACCGTATGGATCAGAGAGCGAGCATCTCCGACTTACAGAGCGGCCCAGCGTTCAGCGCTGTGAATTCCGGCGTGAGTGTGCCTGACTTGAAGCTGTAGATGTTTGCTCAAGAGTAATTGCCAATAAAATAACAAATGGACTACTTCTAGATTTCAGTCCTCTGGGATATAACGCCGAAATTAAGACGAGATTGAACTCGGGTAATGCTTGCTACCGTTCAGTCCAAAACCTTTTGTCTTCTCGTCTACTGTCCAAAAACATAAAAATTGGAACATACAAAGGTATAATTTTGCCTGTGGTTCTGTATGGGTGTGAAACTTGGTCTCTGACATTAAGGGATGAACAGACCGAGGGTGTTGAGAATATTTGGACCGAAGAGAGATGAAGTGACGGGAGGTTGGAGAAAACTGCATAATGAGGAGCTTCATAACTTGTACTCTTCTCCAAGTATAATTACAGTGATCAAGTCGAGGAGAATGAGATGAGCAGGGCATGTAGCACGATTGTAGGAGAGGAGAAATGCATATAGGATATTGGTGGGGAAGTCGAAAGGAAGGAGAAAACTGGGACGACCAAGGCATAGGTGGGTGGACAATATTAAAATGGATCTCAGAGAGGTAGAATGGTATTATATTGATTGGATTAATCTGGCTCAGGATATGGACCGCTGGAGGGCTCTTTTGAACACGGTAATGAACCTTCGGGTTTCATAAAATGCTGGAAATTCTTGAGTAGCTGCAGAATTGGCGTCTCCCCCAGAAGGGCTCAGCTCTATAAGTGATGGATATAACGCCGTGTAGTACGTTTGAACCGACGTTTCGGAGGACCATGTCGCATCCATCTTCACAGTCGAAGATTAAGCCAGTCAAGAAACCATGAAGCAGATAACAGACAAAGTCAGGCGATATATCCCAGAACTCCTCATAGCGAACTCTGTGAGACCCTCAGACCTGCAACCACTTCTTGTGAGCGGGAATTGGGATATTCCTTTCGGTATACCAGTTAGGCTGTGATCTGGACAGCCGGTGAATTGAGGCTTAATTTCCGGCAGGGGCAAAAGATTTTCTATCTTCCAGTGACCAGATCGGCTCTGGGGTCCATCCAGCCTCCCATACAATGTGTACCGCGGGCTCTTTTCCGGGGGATAATTCTAGAAATTAGTCGAGCAGGTATTATGTAGAGATGTTGCACCCTTTTGTATACATCACTGTGCATAATGTTTTTTATACTTCTGCCAACACAACACTGTTTCCAGCAGGTGGAGTTTGCTATCTAGGACATGTTTCGGCGCATGTTTGACATCTTCAGGGTCTGGTTTTTAGTTAACAATTATTCATTCACATATTTAGAGCATACATAACAGATATTCTACAAATTTGTTGTGGCCTAGTAATCAGAACGTACTGTAGTCTTGTAGGCTGGGGCTCCACATGGGTTCGTGAATCAGGAATTCCACACTGTGGCACAGTAAACAGCAGGCAGGAAGTTAAACCCTTTTGAATGAGCTTGAAAAACTAATTCGTCAAATGTTCGTGTTTCTATGTGCTGACATATAAGGCTATCTTCGTATAAAGATGAAAGAAATAAATGTCATCTGCTTAGGGGCAAGCTTTTGGTTGTATCGATTTACCTATAAATAAGAATTCTCCCACGTGGCCCAGTCGGAGGACGCAGTAAAACCGGTTTAGAGACTTGACATTCCGTCCAGTGCAGTGCTGGCAAATGAGGGAGCATGAATACACACAGGAACCTGCTACATTCATAAAACTCCGTACCATAACTTAGGCAGTCAGTCGCCGGCTTCCCACCGCGTCGACCCTGGTTCGATCCCAAACCAGGTCATGTGGGATTTGTGGTGGACAGAGTGGCAGGTTTTCTCCAAGTACTTCGATTTATGGGTCTCACATCATAATGCTGGCTCCTGCTTGAAAGAGTTCTGCCGGAATTTGATCACGGCCTGGCGATTTATACTTCTGCAATTTTGCAGTAACACTTTCAGCCTCAAAATGACTAGGATCAGGTACTAACGGCTCAGCTGTATGCATTTCTATCTGCCCAACATCACTGACCCTGTGTACAATTCAATAACAGAGAGAAGTTCTTCCACCTATTCAAAATGTTGTGGGAATCTGCAAGCAGATCACCATTCTCATCCTTCACTAAGTTACTTCTAGGTTGGCCGCGCCGTAACTCAAGCGGTTAGTCGCTGGTTTCCCACGTGGCGGCCTGGGTTCGATCCCGAGTCTGTTCAAGTGGGATTTATGGTGGACAGAGTGGCGCTGGGGCAGGTTTTCTCCGAGTACTTCGGTTTCCCCTGCCAATCTTCATTCCACCGACTGCTCCACAATCACCCTCACCTATCATCTGGGGCTGGTACAATAGGCCAGAAGTGGTCGCAGTACAAGGGACTTAGTCCCACCCACTTAGCAATAAAATAATACTTCTAGGTTGGTAACACCTCTTAAAGTCATTTAGTCCTGTATACAGGTTTCTAAATGTTCTTGTTCTTACTGTTCGTTGCAAAATCATAAATTTTGTGTTTCAGATATTCCCTCTTTTTATTTCTGAAATGCCTGCTGGTTTCACATCTAATATTCAAATTATCCCAATTTATTTCGCTTGGATCCTGCAACCACTGCAGTTTGGCTTGTTTCCTTTGGTCTGACAATTCTGAGCATCCTATGCTTCTTCAGTTCATAATAATTTGGACTCTTTTTGGCAGGCATTTTTATTCTCTCTAATAGTTTCCCAGACTCAGTTAGTACGCACTCAGCGCCTAACTGCGAACCTGTTTTAGATTTCAGCCAGATGATACTTTCGCCAGTCAAATTTTTGTATGTGACAAAGTTCCCTCCTCTTAACTCCATTATCATTGCTAATTTCATGTAAACTCTCATTTCCAGCTGGTTTGAAAATGTGTTCCCTACCTACTTTGGCATTGAAATCTCCTAACTGAATTTTCATGTGGTGTTCAGGCAATTTATGGAATACACGTTCTAGTTCCCCATAGAAGCTGCCCTGCATATCATCAGTTCTATCCTCGGTTGGGGCAAGAATATTCAGAACGATGATATCACACCAGCGCCCTCTTAGTATTATGCATGACATCTTTAACAAACTCTAACCTCTGATATGATTCTCTTATGCACAAGAAAACCCGTACCTAATTCATGATTCTCATTCCAATGTCCACAGGAAAATGTTTATTAGCCTGCTGGTTAGGTGCCACCTGTTTCCTATCTGACTTCCTATAGTCCCACTAAATCTAAGTTGTATTTTGATATTTCTTTCTCAGCTGTCACGAGAGAACCTGTCCATTTTCCTTAGCTTATCCGAAAAATCCGTCCGAGTCCTGAGACATTTTGTGACATTTCGTAACAAACTTATTTTTTATTGTGAGGAGTTGTTAGCCCCACACCCAACCCCAAGCTGTACCCATTCAGTACATATGCATCTATCCATATGTGGAGGTCGTGTACATCCAGCGTGAGGACACGTGCCGTGGTGACAAGGGACGCACTTAACCTAAATTGTAGGCCGCGCCGTAGCTCAAGCGGTTAGTCGCTGGCTTCCCACCGCGGCGGCCCGGGCTCAAACCCGGGTCTGGTCAAGTGGGATTTGTGGTGGACAAAGTGGCGGTGGGGTAGGTTTTTTTCAGTTACTTCGGTTTCCCCTGCCAGTCATCATTCCACCAAATTTTCCATCATCGTTTGAAAATGTGTTCCCTACCTACTTTGGCATTGAAATCTCCTAACTGAATTTTTCATGTGGTGTTCAGGCAATTTATCGAATACATGTTCTAGTTCCCCATAGAAGCCGCCCTGCATCATCAGTTCTATCGGGTACACTAGACCAGTCAGTCGCCGCCTTGCCGAGTGGAGCCAACTGGACTGCACCCCCCATTTAACTTAGAGTGTAGGTCTTGTAGAGAATATATTGTTTAGGAAACTTCCTGACCCTCTAATAAAACACAGCTGTAACCCACGTTTGGTTAAATACAGTTGTAAATAAAGTCCTCTGACTCCCTTTCTTATTTCAGGTATACCGAAATTCCGTTCTTTACGATCCTATAAAATGTTTCTCTTCGTCCAGACCGGCTCTGGCGCCCTCCCAGCCTCCTACCCAATGGGCACGGGTAAAGCGACCGGGCCGTGAAGCTGACCACTCACCTCCAACTAGTGCCGAGGTTAAGGAAAATGTGGATCTATACACCTATTACCCCATACACCTTCCTGGCGTAGTGCTTGAATACAGCTTTAACTTTTAGAATGGAACTGCTAGCGTGTCCGTGCCCTGTCCCGAATAGCGGATGGAGAAGAAGAATAACATTTATGGCCGTTTGGGAACAGACGGCAGATCCTTCTGCTGTCCGGAACTGCGACCAAAATCTTGTTCCTTCCAACATGGAGACAGCTTTTCCTTAGGGTGGAGGATACACAGGTTCCACAACTCTGGCTTTAGTTTTACTGCAGTGTCTTTCATTCTGTTTCTGAAATATTCGATTCGATGTACACCCCTGTAAGTGCTTATTACAGAGGTATGAGAAATCATAAAGAATTTTTTTTTGTGACTTTCGTGAATATTCTTTGCAAGAAAATCAACTTTCATAACACGAGAATATACTAGTTCTGATTTCTGCTTGCCTGCAGTACTGTGCATTGAAACGTGGAATTTTAAGTTTCACCTCAGTAGGTTTAGTACCACAGCGAAATGAAATTGTTTCCAATTTCTTTCCGCAAACCAGCAAACAAATGCCAAAGATAACTTAAGTCCAGTATACATTCCTTGTTTGTGCTGTGGCATATTTGCCCAAAGCAGGAAATTGGAGCCAGAGAAACAGCCATTGATAGGTAAGGGCTATGTAACACGAAACAATGGCGTAACTGTTGGAAGCGGTGTTTTCTGTGCGGTCCAATAACGAGGACTAGCTGCCATTACGGGACAGGACTGACAAATGACAGACCCGACCTCTGGTCAGAGAGGGCGCCCTACATGGACAGGATAGTAACTTTCAAACAGGGATGAATATCTGGTCATGAGCCCCCGACGGGACTCGACACCAAGACAGACAGACTGGCAGCTGCGATGTGACTGACTAAGGGCAGTCCTGAGAGGGCAGTTAGAAGAGTAAGAGGTTGGTGTGAGATGGCCGCCAGCCTGCGAGAACGTGGGCCCGGAAGCAGAAAAACGTCCACTAATGGAAGACGTTACCAAGCAGCGCAGTAAAGACCGTGACTAATAATAGTGGTCTGCGTCATAGTGATTTGTAAAGTTTAGTCATAAGTTGTGTGTTAAACTGTCCAGTAAATTCGATTACCCATCCAAACCCCGTCTAGAGTCACACTCATACGCCTGACAGCATACCAGTAAAGACCAAGGGATCGGGGCTCATTTCCCGGCTGTTTGATTCACCTAGACTTCTATTAAATTGTTACGGTACTGACGTAACCAGCTGGGACGTGAAGCTGACCACACTTCCATGTAGTGTCCAGGTTAAGAATTCTTGAACCTCAACCTCCACTCCCCTATACACCTTCATGGCATAATACTTAATGAAACACAATGACAACTTTACATTAAACGTTGTCTTTCTTGAGAAGCTGATAATTGCTCAGCTGGTGATGGATTTCCTTGACATTTATGGACCCAAAAATTTTACAGCCGTTAGATCCCTGTCCTCTGAGTTGTGACGTCGTGTAGTTTGCTCCATGTTAACCAGCGTTTCGGAGAAACATACTGCCTCCATTTTCAGGGTAGTTTTTTCCGTTCTACCCTGAACATACGTAGGTAACTCCTTACCAGACTACACAGCACCTCGTCATTGAAAGTCTTAATTCACTACTCTACAACCTCAAATACCACATTTTGTCGGTCTTATAAGAGTACATTACTGCAGCTCACCTTAAGCCAGATTAATCCTGTAGATATGTTTCGTCAGGTGTCTAAACCGGGTGCATACACACACTTTTCGGATACAAGAATATATATTCTGCTTTTCCAAGGGACTCTGACCCGAGAAAGACTACGCTGGTAAATGCCAGCAGCATATACAAAAGACAGACCCGTCCTCTCGTCAGAGAGGGCGCCCTACAGAAACAAAACCGTAACCGTCAATTGGTAATAATTAATATCTGGTCATGAGTCCGGGCTCGACACCAAGACTTACCGACTGACTGACCGACCGTCAGTCGCAATGTGACTTTGACTTATATGAAGTACATAGTTCCTCCTTTTTCGTGGAGTATGTGTTACGGATAATATTTGTTCCTAAGTTTTGCGTCCGTGGGCCTAACGAAATATATCTGTAGTTGTCCAACCCTGTTAGGGGCTGTCGGAGGTGCTGCCTCAACGTCACGCAATTTGGAGCATGAAACGAGGTCGTAAACGGCAAAGAAGACCTCACTTCTTTTAATTTCTTTGTGTTTCCTCGGAGTTCGGGGAGAAAGACATTAAAGCGTCGCGAAAAAATATGAACTGACGAATACTGGAGTTGTATTTCCAGAGTTATATTTCACAGTAATATTATCCATAAAGATAAAGTTGTTCCTGTGCTTAACTATAAGCACGACGCCATGAAGGCGTATGGGTTAGTGGATGTATAGACCCACATTTTCTTGACCTCGGCGCAAGCTGGAGGTGAATGGTCAGTTTCACGCCCCTGCCGCTTTACTCCCGGGGAAAGAGCCCTCTGTGCCCATTGGATAGGTTGTTGGGTGGACCCCAGAGCCGGTGTTGACGTGAAAAAATACACAATTCTAAACCTTATCGGGACTCGAACTCCGACCCCTCGGTCGCCAAGTCCACAGCCAGTCGCTATACAGACTACGCTATCCCGGCTCCTAATATTATCTATATGAAAAGAACACAATAATTGCCAAGGTTTTAATATTACAATATCAGTTGTATGTGTTTGGAGCTTCCACCGCCATATTTGCGATAAGTGATTAAGAGAACAGTACAGCATGTAGCCGGCATATCTCGGTCGGTATTACTACGGACTGGACAGTCGGATTTGATTCCCAGCAGAAAAATTTCTTTACTCCACAGTGTCCAGACCGTTTCTAGGGCGCACCCAGCCTCCTATCAAATTGGTACCAGAGTGGGGAGGGGGGGGGGTCCTTCCGTGGGAGTAAAGCGGCCGGAGCGTGACGTTGACCACTCACCTCCTTCAAGTACCGAGGTCAATAATGTTGGAGATTTTTTTTTATTGCTAGTGGGGTGGGACTAAAGTCCCTTGTACTGCGGCCACTTCTGGCCTATTGTACCAGCCCCAGATGATAGGTGAGGGTGATTGTGGAGCAATTGGTGGAATTAAGATGGGCAGGGAAAACCGAAGTACTCGGAGAGAACCTGCCCCAGCGCCACTGTGTCCACCACAAGCCAGCGACTAACCGCTTGAGCTATGGCGTGGCCCATAGTGGAGATATACCTCCACTCCCCCATATGTCTTCATTAATTAAGCACACGAACAACTTCACCTTTTACAGCACAGCATAGTACAGTTTACAGATTACGAACAGGAACGTAGGATTGAGGTTCTCACAGCGGTTTGTAGTCCGTTGACTTGACCAGCAAGAATGGAATACTTCGTTTTGTGGTTGGGATTGGAGAATGGTTGTTGCTTTGTGTACCTATAGCCATTGAAGGAGAAGCTTCACATAACGTAATCACTAGTGAGAGTCATTGAAACATTCTTGCAGCCCTCTAACTTGGGCCGTTGCCCCGGAAGTTTGAAGAACAAGGAGATCATAATGTGCGTACAAACATTTTTGTATTTTGTTGCTTGTATTTTGTTGTGAGTCCTCACAGGGACATGGGCGCCGGGACAGGCGTCTGAAACCCCCCCTGGATCTTGGAAAGAATGGAAATAGAAACAGTATGTCATAAGTCTATTTTATACTTCTTTAGGAATACAGAAAGTAGGCTAACAGAAAGTTCTGGAGAGAATTAATCGCCTACTTTGCTTTGATACGGCACGTACCACATAGAAAACAAAAAAGAATCAAGGGCGAAATCTCATAATCCTTGTAACAAAAGTAAAGGGGCAGACGGATGGATACACAAACAAACAGCGGGGTGATTCCATAAGCTTCCTTTCAATTTTTTGAAAAAGAAAAGAAAAAGAAGAAAATGTGGGTGTTTGTTTAACACGGTTTGTAGCAAGGTCTGTGATTATACGTATGCAGACGCGCAGCTGTAAGGAGAACCGTAAATATATTCTGAAATGGTTTGTAAGCACGTTTTGTGGTGTGTCCCGCCACCCTAACGCTCAAGGAAAGATAATCCTGGTGGGGCCCATGCACAGCGGTGAATTTGGAGATAACTGTATATGAAATATGGCACCATGAAGTCTGGTATAAAGTTTCCAGCGTTTCGGAAGAAATTACTGCTTCCGTCTGTTAGGATATAAGATGGATGTTGATTCCGGGACCCTGAACTGAACGTGATTCTGTTGAATATGAGACCGTTGGGCGTTGCAGGGTATGTCTACTAGAAATATTTCCTCATTCCACGAACGGCTTGCGTTCACTGTGGGTACTTGCCCAATGCTTTTATACGTGGTTTCTGTTTCAAGGATACCAGTGGACAGCTGACTCATTGGCTGTGACTCACACTGCAGTGTTATTTTTTCAGGGTTGCCAGAGCATAAGATTATTGTCTTCTGGCAGGTGACTACGTGTAGGTTGATAGATATTACCGTGATCCCCCCATCTTCAGAGTAGGCTCCTCCACCCAGAAGATGGAGGCCACATATTCTTCCGAAACATGAGTAATGTTGGCAACAAATATTGTTTATTCACCAGACGGTTATAAATTCGCTACAGTTGGCAATGCTGTCGGAAAGGAATTCAGTTTCTCATAGAACCTACATCTCTAGATTCAGGTTGTTCTTTAGGTTGACACCGTGCAGCCTGGTATGTGGCAAACAGCGTTTCAGACGAACTAAATTTTGATACAGTAAAGGCAAAGTTGGCCGGTCACAGTAGCCGAGCGGTCTAAGGCATGCACTGTCTTCGCTCGCTCGGAAGCCGGGATCGTGGGTTCGAATCCCACTCAGGGCATGGATATTTGTGTGCGTTTTTCTGTGTTTGTCTACAGGTAGAGGCCTTGCGACGAGCTGATCACTCGCCCAACCGTATGTGTAAGATAGAGAAAAACCGAAGTGAACGTAGTTCATGGAGGTAGGCCTAGGCCCACTGGGGCTGTAGTGCCAAGAAAAAAAAAAGGCAAAGTTGGTCATGTGCTTTGNGGACGAACTAAATTTTGATACAGTAAAGGCAAAGTTGGCCGGTCACGGTAGCCGAGCGGTCTAAGGCATGCACTGTCTTCGCTCGCTCGGAAGCCGGGATCGTGGGTTCGAATCCCACTCAGGGCATGGATATTTGTGTGCGTTTTTCTGTGTTTGTCTACAGGTAGAGGCCTTGCGACGAGCTGATCACTCGCCCAACCGTATGTGTAAGATAGAGAAAAACCGAAGTGAACGTAGTTCATGGAGGTAGGCCTAGGCCCACTGGGGCTGTAGTGCCAAGAAAGAAAAAAAGGCAAAGTTGGTCATGTGCTTAGTTAATTAAGCACAACGCCATGAAGACATGGGGGAAGTGGAGGTATAGCTCCACCATTCTTGACTTTGGCACTAGATGGAAGTGAGTGGTTAGCGTCACTTCCCGGTACCCATTGGACATGAGGCTGAGTCGGTCCCAGAACCTGTGTGGGTGCTGTGGAGAACTGAAAATCTCTTGTCCCTGCCGGGAATCGAACCCCGGCCGTCCTGCCAGTAACTTGTCGCTATACGGACTGAGTTATCTAGTTTCTAGTCACAAAAGGTGCAGTTCTCCAAATTGTTGAAAGTTGCTATCAGTCTGTACGGTGACACGAGGAACCTACAGTAAGCTAAAAAATGTTTCTGCAGTTCTGAAAAAAATACGTGAAATGTTGCGGTGACTACGTATACGCTTTCTGAACGCAGCCATCTCATATCTTGACAGAATTGTGCTTGAGCGCAACTATGTTTTTAATAATTCTCTATGACTTTGTAATCCCCATTAGAGTAAGTCGCATTCCCCTCGGGGTTCGCAGTCCACCGTTTGAGAAACTGATCATAAGTTGGCCATTTTGATTTTAGCCGCGCTGACCGATTGTAAATATAATTTGCATAAAGTAATAAATGAACCTTTTATATAACATAATACATATTTATTCGAATTTGGTGAGATTAAGCATGAAAGGTTTTTGAGTAACGTTTTTTTTTATTTCTAGGCCGGTGGGACTAAGTCCCTTGTACTGCGGCCACTTGTACCAGCCCCAGATGATAGGTGAGGGTGATTGTGGAGCAACTGGTGGAATGAAGATTGGCAGGGGAAACCGAAGTACTCGGAGAAAACCTGCCCCAGCCCCACTTTGTCCACCACAAATCCGTCTTGACCAGACCCGGGATCGAACCCGGGGCGCCGCGGTGGGAAGCCAGCGACTAACCACATAAGCTATGGCGCGGCCTTGCGTAACATTAGTCGGCCGCTTTGAATTTTGGCCAAATATGATCTGTTACAAAGCCCAGTGAACGTCTCTATTTACAACAGAAATCGCTCTACAGATTCTGCTGTAATTCTGTATTGTGCTGCTAGGATATGGATTTTGCTCGTTCTGACCCATTTTATGTATCTCTGAAATGACTCATACACCGACCGCAGATAAACTTAATGAACGGAAAGTATTGCGTCTGTGTGGCTTACCGCATGCTTTCATACGGTGTTCCGTCTCGTAATGTCATTGTTATTAATTATCTGAGCAATTTCACATGTACAATATATATTTACTCCGTTGCCTGTAATCCGCAAGCGAACTATACCGACCGAGCGACCGCCGCTTGTCGGCGAAGTTAGTGCCAACTTTTGCGGATAGAGGGTGTCGCATGATCAGCGCAACGGATCCCCACGGCTGTTAATCTCGGTTTTCTAGACAGGAGCCGCTATTTCCTTGCAATAACTTCTCATTTATCCTTACGATGCTGAGTGAACACCGTTCCAGACCCACTAATTCTCAGAAAAATCTGGTAGCACCGGGAATCGAACCCGGGACCTCTGGATCTGTAGGCAGGAACTCTCAGCACTGGACCACAGGGGCGGTCACAATATTTATATGTTCTGTTTCTCTTTTCCTCGTAATTCAAGAACAATATATACACTTCGTCCTAGAGATACGAACGCACGATGTAGGGACATCCATGCGTAGGGGTGACATAAGAACTGTTCATGTTTATTTCAATTTATTTTGTTTTCCCTACACGTGTTTCTGTGGGTATGTAATGTGCTCTGTAATATGGATTTCATACGTAAAGCACTATAGGTTAAGCAGGTCTTGTTCATTGAGGTTGAGCAATCATCTGCTGCTAATTCCATTACAGTAAGCCCTTGTTTATCGGAGTGGTTACGTTCTTGTAAACCGCGAAGTTACGTGAAACGCCGTTAAGCGGATCAATTTTTACCACAAGAAACTTAGAAAATAAGTAGGTTACGTTCCTCAGCCAACATTCCCGAAATGTTACAATGCAGACAATATGAACGCAATTGTAAAGAAGATGTAAAGGCTTGTGACGATGGTACATTAATACAAACATTATGTTTCTGGACACTATCCAGCGTCCTGTTTATGTCTAAAACACAACGTTTCAGAGACTGAGTTCTTTCTCCGTCGTGAGGTAAAACCTACTCAGTTGGCCCAACCGATAGAGCTAGTCCTTGTCTCCAGAGACTGGATTCTGTCTCCATCTTCAGGTAAAACCTACTCAGTCTGGAGATAGGGACTAGCTCTATCGATTGGGCTCAACTGAGTAGGTCCCACCTGAAGATGGAGACAGAATCCAGTCTCTGAAACTGAGGATGGACAATGTCCAGAAACATAACATCATGTGCGACTGTAAATGCTTTGTGGGGCACTCTTGTCATCTATGTGTGTAGTCTTGTCGCTACTCCTATGACAACCCACTTCTTCGGAACAATTTGTTGGCCCTGAAAAGGACCGTGGTTGCTGAGATGATTTGACGGTGAGGTAGCGCGGCGCGCGCCGGTAAGGAGAAAGGCTAGTTGCGGTGAGTGGCCTGGCCGCATGCGGCCGTGGCTGGAGGTTGCTTGGTTGCCGTGCGGCAGCGTGAGTTGGAGGTTGCTTGATCGCTGCGCGGCAAATGGCGAAGGTTGCTGCTGGTGGTGAAAGGCTAGTCGAGCGCGGTCGTAAGAGCCATGAGGCAGTGGCTACGCCAGATGGCCAGTGAGTCGAACCGTAACACGACCACCGGCGAGTCCAGGCGCTGTGCCCCAGTGAGTCGGGTGTGAGAGCGCTGGCGAGCCGAGGCAGTCGTGCCTGGCGAAGCCTGCCGATGTCTCCGAAGACCGAGCGCTGGCGACGAAGCCTGCTGGCTTATGTTGCTTGATGTGAGTAGCTTGTAGACTGAAGCTGAACTGCATAGCTCGGCTCTGGAGTCGCTCCCTTTTATACGCCGGTCGGTGGGGCGGAGCCAAACTCGAAAGTGAGGAGGAAGAATTGATTGGCTAGCGCGCGTAATGGTGTAGACGCGGGCTAGCACCGAGCGTAGTATAAATGCGATCGTTTGAGCAATCTGATTGGTTAGCGCGCGTGATGGTGAAAAGTGATGTGAAGAGCGAGCGTTGCAGAAATGCGTGATAATGTGGGATGTTCCCACAGCTTCTTATTCTGTATTGTTGACTGTAAATACATGTAATTATAAAATACAATAAACTACAGAGATGTTCATTGGGGGCACGCGGTAGCGTAGTTGGTTGAGGCACTGTGCTGAAAGCTGGAAGATCGCGGGTTCGATTCCCTATGAGGTCATTGGATTTATTTCAATTGACCTAACCCTTCCAGCCGCACTGTGGCCCTGGGGCCGACTCAGCCTCTAACAGAAATGAGTACCATGAATCTTTTTGGCGGTAACGGGCGGCCGACGCTTAAGCCTGACAACCTCACCGCCATCTGTGAGCCGATTGTTTAGAAAATATGGGAGCCTCGACCTCTCACAACCCTATGAGCTTTCACGGTCTGTTACAGGGATAGCTTTACTTTGTTATTGTATTCACAGAGGGCCAACGGTGAAGCGAGCGAAGTTGGATAAGGGCTCGGCCTCGTTAACATGAAATTTGTTTGGGCGAGTTGCCCTTCCCTTGGATGAACGAGGACGTATTAACGAGTTAACGCGACGTTGTGTGGGGCCTTGGTATGAAAACCGCATCATCGTAATAACGAAACAACACTGGGCTAGGGAAAGTATATTTCAACTTAGGAACTATTTACGAACTGGGGATTTGGGACGTAACCGTTCATAAGTCCAGGTCCAATTGTACTTGTCTTAGCACCTGTAGCAATTGGTTTGGCCCATATAAATGACAGTTACATTAATCTGGCTGTCTATTTCAGTAGACCAAAAGTGTTGAACCCCAGTCACTGCTCTCGTCAATTCATTCCGACTGTGCGATTGTTTGAGCTAAATATCTGCTTCTAGGTACACCACATAATTATTATTTTAGTGTGGATTAGGGGACATTGGTGTGCCTGGTCTGCTACATTTTAGTTGTCGAGTTCTGCCTTGTAGGATACAACGCACGGCACTGAAGGTGGAGGTTGCCTTTCAGCGGAATACACGGCGTTATTTCGAAGAAGATAGAACTCTTCACCAGCGCTGTGAGAACTTAAAATCCCATATAATCGTTGCCTGAAGGACCCGAGAAACTGGCCTTTTCTACCCAGGAGACAGCTTTGCAGAAAAAAGAAAAGTTCTCAATTTCGAAGCCTTCATAAAAAGCATAACTAAAGGAGAGAGAACGCGTATACATGTACCGTGCACCAACTCATTTAGTAATCTGTAACGCTTGTAAGAAGCGCATGCGCAGTACCATACATTAGAATGCGGACAGTTTTGTGTCTCTGTTTTACTTTCTTTGGGGGAACAATTTATAATGTGTCCTTAAAAGTGTGATGCGGTCTTCACTGTTTTATTCTGCAACAATTAATGCTGGAAACACCACACGAAAGAGAAACTGTGAAAGTTTTTGTGTATCAGTAATGTTCAGTGTCAGCCCCATTCACCGCTTAGTCCAATGAATACCTGTTTCCTGCTCACGTTCCACCGCCAACTGAGAACGTTTTGAATCCTAACTGCTTCTCCGATTCTTAGTTTCAAATGGTCCGTGTCGTCGATTTCACTCTTAAATGTTTTGCGTAGTCCCATAGAAAAATGTAAGTGGGTGAAGTCCGGAGATCAGGGTGGCCACGTTTTTAAAACTTCCTTCGTCGTGGAAAATGTTAATTTTTACTGCTTGCTTCTGCCCTGCTGTCCGCTGTTTTCATATTTTTAATTAACTGGGGGAAAATAAAGTTCTGATAAGCAGAAGTCTGATACTGCTCATAGCTCACACTGTGGCTGGCTTTCACCGCGGAGGATCGCATTCGGTTCCTGGCAACGTCATATGAGATTCGTGGTTACGAAATGATTCCAGAACGTATTTTTCTTCGAGTTTCTGTTCTGTTCCCTTACCAGTGGTGATCCCGCCCTTGCCCCCTTCTCATCATCGCCCCTTTACGAGGCAGCACATCACATCCTTGGTCATTAAATTTGGGGGACTTCAGATCTGATCCGAAACTTTTCTGGTTACGGCGTAAGGAAGTATACTTTCATTTTCTTAATAAGTACAGTATGATTATGCTGTCTATGTATCCCTCCCCTCCCGCATCAGTTTACGAATGACTGAACCAATCTGTATGAAACTTTGTATGTATATCATGGAACCTGAGCCTATCTCAACGGCGTACGTCATAAATCTCTCTCATTAGTGTGTGTGTGTGTATCCTCCTATCGTTGTTAGGCAACGTCTTGGTGAAAATCCCTCTACCGTTGCTAGGCAACGGCTCGCTGAAAACGTTACGCATACACACGCAGCAGTAGATGAATTGTTGGACGCGTCGTTGTTATGCGCCCTGTTTCGTATCAGGAAAAGTAGGCGATTAGTTGTTGCCAGAACTTCTTGTATTTAAATACATGGGAGGTCCGTACTTCGGAAGGCGTGATATTGGAACGTAGGATAAGAGAGAAACCCGAACAGGAGTCCGTTTCTGGAGAGCTAGTACCGAAAGCGTGAGCCATCGCTAGGATTCTCTTTTGTAGTGACGTCACTGAAAGATAAAGCACGAGCCGCCCCTGCTGTTGACGATGTCTATTGTTCGTGGCTGCGGCAGGGACAGCTGCAACAAGCGTGCGGCAGGAAGGCAGACAGCCGGCGTGCATGGGGTTTGAGGAGGAGGAGGACATTCTGAACATTCCAGAAGCACAGGATGCGGGGCAAATGTCACATGGCGTGTTGTGTAGGAGGATACTGATTTCGTGGTCTGCAGTTACCAACATCACCAAAATGTGTTGTATACTCAGTACGTTTGTAACTGAGGGCTGCTCTCTTCAGAGTTTTACTCTCGAACATTCACTTACAGTTAAGGTCGCATTTTATGCGAGGACGCGTTGCTGAAGACACAGCACATTTCAAGGCAAGTTTTCTCATAGGAATAAATGTTAAGTAAAGG